>NW_010120646.1:0-21494 GCF_000699245.1 Pterocles gutturalis
TCTGTGATTCTGTGATTCTGTGAAACTTAAGAATAAAATTCAGCTTTAAAAAAGGTGTTTTTTTTGGTTTTTTTTTTGGTTTTTTTGTTTTTTTTTAAATTTTCCCCAATAATACAGCCTTTTCTTCTGGAAACACTGACTCCTTCCTGCAGCACACCATTCCCACAGCTCAACTGTTTATCTTCACAAAGCTTCATTACACATCTCCTACCTCTCACTCCACACAACATTCCATATAGGAGCAATTAATTTAATTAGACAACTTCTAAAGCTATTAAGTATAACAAATAACAAGAGGAGATCCTCAAAATAATTAATAAGCTATATGATATGGATCTATTTCTAAAATACCTATTCTTTCACATTCATGGTGGGACACAGTAGGAATTATGGAGATTATTTTAACTAATAAGCTTGCAATTGAAAGGAAACGGGGTGATAAAAATCCTCTGCAGTGAGCTTCACAACCAGGCAAGGACATTTGGGTTGTCAAGCAGGTATTCTGGCAACAAAAAGCAAAGACCCAAAAGCTGTCTGTTCTGCAATGCCTATATTACTACTGACTTTTTCAAATCCATCTTAGTACAGTATCTTCCAATAATACAACAAAAATAATTCATGTGGGTCATTCACAAGATGTAATACTGAAACAATTGATATACATGTTATATATTTTTTTCTCTTATTATTAGAGGGGGAACTTCATTCATTCATTCACTCATTTATTTGTGTTCTGGGTCCCCTGCTTTTTTTTTCTTTTAAGCTCAGTTCTTCGTCTTCCCAGATCTATCCCTACATCTCTTCATGGTGTAAATAGCATTTATGCCACTGTTCTTACCGCTAAAGAGTATTTGTTTTTTCTTTCAAGTTGGTTATCTCATGATTAACTTTGATATCTACGCTGTAAGAGATGCTATGTATTAACACATTCATCTTCCCCTAGTGAGAATCACAATACAGTGAGAATATAAGCTCCAGTGACTAGCCAGCTACAAAATTACCCCAGTTATCCATCCAAATAGCACAGACTAGATAAGGCCAACTGGACCTAGCATCATCTGGGATGACTAAGTGCATCTTACTTTTCCTGGGTATAAAATGTGTCACCACGGAATCACACAAAATAAAATATGTTCCAAAATTATTTTTCTATATTGTTTTCTCTATCTTTATAAAATCCTGTTGTTTAATATATCTCTAATATTTCTATAAGTTACATGCAGAAAAACTACTGAAAAAGGAAAGACAGAGTACTGATATCTTAATTCTTGCATTTCGTGGCTTTCTGCAATGTTAAATTGCTCATCTAATTTTGTATTGAAGCCTTTTCAGAGACAATAGAACAATATTTCTGGTTGTACTGAATATGATGCAGCTAGCACTAATAAAATTGATTTTCCAGCTTCTCTCACCTACAACAGTTGGCAAAGTCAGATGCAAATTGCATCCACCTGTACCAAGGAGATATTGACTTCCAGGAGAGCACAGAAAAAGTTACTGACAGGAGGAATGTCTTACTGTCAAGGAGATTTTGGAGGACGTATAGATTTTACAAAAACCCAGCACCCTCAAGTCTTCATATGCTCTTAGGAGAATCATCTGTTTCTGAGGACGACGTAAGTGTGGAGTTTTGGATTTACTTCTGATGTAACATTTCTCTGAACGGATTTTCCACCATCAAGAGAATACCAGACACAGTGAAGCACAGGTTCCTCAGCATTAATTGCTCATTGTATTTCAAAAGAAAACAGCAAAATTACAAAACGGATCACTGAAGAATTTCAATCCAACCTTTTTTTCTGCAAACTATTTTCAATGAAGCTTCAAATGCCTCACTTAAACTAAAATAAAACTCTTAACATTATCTCCCACTTCTTTAGACTTATTCTTAGAGAGTGCAATGGAAAACTGTTCCTGTTACTAAAATTCTTCCATCTTCTCCGTAACTCTTTCAGAAATAGGTCTAAGCAGAATTACCAACACAAAGGAATCTTGTAATAACTATTTGAGTTCACGCAATATAAGGCTCTATAATGACAGTTTCAGATTTTCTTCTTGATTTTCTCTACCCAAGCCTTCAGGGTCACTTCCACGTAGGCAAAGTTCATTAACACTAAGGAAAGCCATAACGGTGTTTACTCAAGGTTGTGTAATATTTTCCATTGTGTTCACTGTCAACATATTATTTGCAATGAAGTTATGATGTCAACTATTCTAGTCTAAAAGAGAGCAGCTAACCTCTTCCTCTTCCTTGGCATCAAATCATGCACTGAAAGACCAGGACACCTTGCTTTCTTTTCTAGTCCAGTGTTGAAGAAAAAAAGAAAGAATCAGAGAAACATATTATGACAGGTAATCATTTGCAAACATACAACTCTTTCAACATCTTCCATGTTCAGCTTCATTTTATAGCATCTGTCTTGGCAATATAAATTGTGCTTGGCTTTAGAGGTGCTCTGTGCCACACGTGAAGAAAAACAATCATGACAACTGAAAAATCAAGCGCAGTAGGAAGGCAAGGAGAGAAAGCTGTTCACTTTTTTTAGCTTTATTTTAAAAGCAAACGAGTGTTATGTTAGTTCCCGTATTCTTCAAGCATCATAGTTTTGCCCATGGAAGAAAAGTGACAACTACTGCATTTATGAAAGGTGCCAAACAATCTCATGCATTTCCAAAAGAATCCCCTGAAACAGCCGCACAAAAAGAAGTCAATTTAGTCCAGCACACGCAGATGAATTGTGTCAGCAGAAATTTATTGCTACAAGAAATCTGTTTTTTTTTTTTCTACACTCAAAAAATATATTATAAACATACCAAGAAAAGCAGTGATTGGGAAATAAGAATTTCCCAAGAAAACTATGGAGGAGAGAAGGTTAACTTTGTGTGGAATAGTACATCATCATCACTACTTACTTCATAATTAAAAGTGGTGTCCTCATTTTCTCTTTCTAAATCCATGTTATACTTAAAAGCTTATTGTTATGAGATAAATTACATTAAAAAGAAGCTTGAAAATATACCAAATACCACACACTATGTACAAAAAAAGTTGCAATCTGCCTATTTCACTGAACTCTGTTTTCCACAAATTTATAGACTACACATAGAAATGCTAACAATGTTACCACATACTATCAATGTGTGTGTAAGTACAAGAGTCTAGGTGCTCTTCTGCTTTTGAAAACAGTTTTACCAAACAACTAAATTTTTATAACAAATTCTCATACAGTACAGCACTGTGCAATACAAAATATTTGAAATGCTGGCTGCAAGCAGCAGCGGGGTTTTCCTTGACCATACTGGTCTGCGTAAGTACAATACACTACAGACCAAGACCTCCATGACTTATAAGGTCTTGACACAAAACATAGCTGAGATCCTTCAATAGTGAATCAGGAATTATTTCAAACACAATGTGAAAGCAAACCTTTCCCTCCTATTTGAAAAGACAGAAAATTTTTCCGAAAGATCAAAAAAAAAAGTCATACAAATTTTTCCCTTTGTAATAATGAGAAAGAAACAAAAAAATACATTGATTCAGAAGCCTACTACTAAAAGGTTAAACCACATACACAAAGTTTAGTTTGTGCTCGAACCCAGTCTTTTCAACACTATATTTGAATGTGTACTTATGTCCCAGAGGAATTAATGAGATGCCAATAATCAAATAAGATAATTAAAAATCTTACCACCAAACATCTTTAAAATATCTACATATTTTCATCCAATATTCCATTTAATCATGTTAAGCAGAATATTTGTTTCTATCTGTCATATGTCATGATAAACAATCTTATGAAAATTGCTAAGCAATTATTTTCCCCCTATAATTTCCTTTCATTAAAGCAGAGTTTAATAGTTAACGTAATTCAACTCAAATGGAAAATAAGGTGGCCCAGGGGATAGGATTCAATCTTGGAACAACTACATCTTGCAGCCAAAGTTTCATCCCTGATACACCTTCCTGCCTATAAGGATCTGTAGGGGTCTGTAAGGATCTAGAGAGACCTCCAACAACAGCTGTGCTAAAATGATGCAGCTTCTTCCTTACTCCATTCAGCTGACTTCCTCTCTAATCTACCAAGGAGCATCCAAACCTTACTCTGAAACACTAAGCAAGCCGGGTATTGCTGGATAAATGAAAAGTCTCAAAAAGCCTCTTTCTAATTTTGTAGCAGATCATGCGCCGTGGCTTTATTAGATGCATGAACCAGAGCGCGGCGTTTCTTTCTGACTGAGCTCCTGGAGGCCACCACAGAGGTGGAGACTCCAATAGAGCCTTACACAAGCTTGGGAGCCTGTCCAAACACTGGCTTGCAGGGGCTGGGGAGGGTGGGAAGGCATAAGCGGTCCAGGAAACACATCGCAAGCAGACTATTTTTGAGCCTATGAGCTAAATTCGTGCCAGTAAATAAAGTATAAATTACTGAACACAGAAACAGATGGATATTAAGAAAATAACCGAAGCATGCTGGAAATGAAAATACTCATCCGAGTTACAACTGAAGTGTGTAATCTCTAATATACACATTTATCTTAGAAGGACACTGCCAAGCTGTTTCTCATAACTTTTTCGGTATTCGTTGTAAGCTTGTAGAAACTTTTGGATTGACAGTCAGAGACCAAGTTATTGACAGGCCAGAGGCAGTACTGTGAGCATCAGGGTGAGCTTTCCCCACCAGGACCTGTGCTATGGCTCACACCTGCAACCCAGGGACCCCTTGCAGAGGTCGGACCTTTTTCACTTGCTTCCCGTTTTTGTTGACTTCTTCACCGAGTCGCAACCATAGAACAAAAATGAGACAAAGTGATATAACTCTTTACTCTTCTACTCCTGCTTTGCTAATCCCTGAAGCATGTAAATGAAAATCTGTTTCCCTAACAGGAACAAAAAGTCCCAAACAGGCTTGTCTATTTGTCAGTATAAGAATGCCAGGAAGATATTCATACACTTTGGAAAAAAAGAAAGAAAAAAAATCCAAACCCTCATTTGCTTGTAAGTTAAAATGCAAACAAAGAATTGTAGGCTTTAGAAAATATAAAACCAACCACTGAAATACATCCTACATTTACAGTGGTATCTTACCAAAGCAAGCCCTTGTTTTGTAACACTTCCAAGCTAGTTCTAATGAATGCGGTTCAACTGGGCTTACCAAACAGCTTTCTCCCTAGCAAACTAAGTCACCGCTGTACTTCCAAAGTTCCTCATTAATTGTGTTTATAGGGAAATTTAGAATACCTTTTGACTCAACAGGAGACTGAGTCCAGGGGAAACGCACGCAGAATGGCAGCAGATTAATGTAGTGCCAACCTATTCTGGTTGGCTTTTTAATTAGAGAGTAAATAAGAAGGCAAATAACATGCACAAGCAGGAAAAATAAATGCATAAATTAAAGTGATAGATTATGTTCGTAATAACAACAAAACATGGTTGCTTGCTAAGGTTATTAATATAGTTTAATTATGTCACAGGTAAGATTTTGTATAAATGCATCCCACAGGAAAGAGTAAAAGAATTCATTAAAATGTATCTGGACGGACACTTAATCATCTTTCACTGAGCAATTACTTTTAGAAACCCCAAAAAACATATGCCTGTCTCCAAAGGGACTGGTATTACAAATGGGTACCTAATTTTTAATCTTTTGTCCTTGTAGGAGTAAAGAAATCACTTCCTCTACAGGACTGGAAGGAAAGAAGAAAAATTAATACTTGGGTATTTTGAATAACAGAGAGGTATTCACAGTCTTATGCTATAAGGAAGATGAATGAGCTAGGATGGGAGAGGGACGGGATGAACAAGCCAGAGTAGAAAAACAGATTACTGATTTTTACCATCAGACAGACATCAAACTGTGGCAGTCACGCATAATAAGCAACATATGATTCAAATTTCCCTTTAATTTCATGGACGCTCTGCCTAAGAGGGCTCATTGGTTTTGATTGTTTGTTTTTATTCAGGATGATTTGACAAAATTAACTTTTGCTTTCCTTCCTTTATTGTTGATGTTGTTATTTTGCACAGCATTTTAGAGAGAAAATGGACTGGTAAATGCTACTGATCAACAAAATCAACGATACCCAAACCTTAAAATCAAATTGCTCAGAAGACAAATGTGACATCCAAGCTCAGATTTCCGCTGTCTGTCCAAGCAGCCTGAATCAAAGTGATGAGACCAAAACAATGTTTTCTATTCAATTCCTTTTGCACTTTATGTATATTTATACATATACATATGTTTGCCTTCTGTTTTAAATAATACTTGTAATTTGTTCAATAGCCACACAAATGAAACAAATGAAACAAATGCTGGCTTGGTCTCTTAAAGCGAACTTTACGTGAGGAACTAGAAGGTACTTGATGTTGTGACTCCTCTGACATCCCATCAACCCATGATACCACTCCATAACACAGGGAAAACAATTACATCTTTGGCACTGCTGTGCTGGAGAAACGACACTTCAGACACATCAGCTATCTAAATGTGAGCTGATCCGGTTCCTTGGCATAGTATCAGTGCTGAGAATTTTGTTCTTCACTATACATAATACTACTGAACGTGTAGCCTATGAATCTCTCCGTATGATTTTAACGTGTAATCTAGAGAAGAAAGAGCTTCAATTCTAAAATAATAATATACATTTAGAGCAACTTTTCTTACACCTCTTATAATAGTTTCCATTTTATGTTCCTTTTAAAAGTATCTCACATTATTTGTTGGAAAGAATGTTTGGTTCATGGCTAATAGCAACTAGAATAAAAATGGATGTAATAGCATAATCATATGCTTTGAGTCTCACAAAGGTTCATTCTAAAGTGCACGCTACTAAAAAGAGTAGACTGGAACAATCTCAAAGGATTGAAACAACTCCATATTCAGGGAAACGGCTTTTATCTAACTCTAAGGAGCACTTCTAACAACACAGCAAGAAATACGAGCAGAGCATAAAACCAAGGTAGAATAAGGACTCAACAAATCCTGAACAAGAAAAAAAAAAAAAAAAAGAGAAAATGCATGTGGATGCAATCAAAAGAAAAACTAAAGGCATAAATCGATTCTGATTAAAAATGTGGCTTAGAAAAAGATATGAAAAATTCTACAAACACGAAAGATCTGATAAATCTACAAATCTATAGACCTTAATTTTGGCTAGGTCTGACATTACTAGGTAGTATTTCAGGAACAAACATACAACAAAAGAAACTTCCTTTTGTTAGGTATGACTTTTCCTCTCACAAGTAGCGTACCTACTACTGAGAGTACAGTAGGTGCCACTTAGGAACTCAAAAGCATTGTGTTCTGCATTCTGACTACTGCTAGGACAGAAGAATCCAAAGAGGGTCACATTCCTTAACCTTATAGCCTAATTGGATTTAATTTTTAAGTGAACTCATGGACCTGCTTATAGACTTCCATAAAATTCATTCTGTGCTCAAGAAAAGGAGTAATTCATGGAGGATAAGCTGTTTTTTTTTTTCTAAAGACCAGAGGCTGAAACAATGAAATGACTTAACTACAAAACTATTGTGAAAACTCAATGACAATGAAAAAAAACCACCCACCAGGACAGCCCTGTGTTTGGCATGACTGAAGAAGCGCTTCCCATTTCTAGCAGACTGACAAACATGCTTTGCTTTAGGGACAGTCATGGCCCGTTGTTAAGGTCTGATTTAAACCCAGTGAACTCAACGGCACGATCACTGTTTGCTTATCAATTGAGAGATTAAAACATGAAACCTAAGCAACAATGCCATCTTGACTAATGTTGCCTGAGAATGATACTAGGTCCAGAAATCATGTCTGCAATGTAAAAGGAAGGAATGTGATTGTCAAGTGAGATAACAAGGGAGGTGATTTGCATTTGCAGTATATTCAGTGATGCTGAAGTTTTAATAAAGCAAAATCCACCTTGCCGTACTATTTGGAAAGAGTTTTGGAGAAGGCAGATCTCACCATGAAGAAACAATGTATTTGTGACCTCACAGAATATGAGGAACTGGAGGAAGAATTGTTATCACTATTGATACATAAAGGAAAAACACAAATATAATAAATAAGTCATGGCATATTGAAAATGAAATAACATCTTCTGACTCTCACTTCTCTACTCGCATGGTAGGACAGTGCTGGCATACTGCAATATGTACACATCATGGTATAAAGATATAAAGTAGTAGAAATATTTAATTAACTTGGGTGAAAAAAAACCATTCCTGAAGAAGATTTATTTTTCCCATTTTTTGAATATAATAGTAAGTATTTCTGTTACCAGCTTTTGTAAGGCATGGAGGATTATCTTTAGATGTCACAGTGGAAACAGCTTCAAAAGCTGCTGTACGTGAGTCCCTGAAATGACCCCTGCCTGGCCTAATTGTAGACAACAGCTTTTCTTTGCATTTGTCTTTTATTTTCTTTTTTTTTTTTTTTTTTTTTTTGTCTAGAATTTTCACTTGGAAGTTACAATTTATTATTTCAGTCCTTCATCGACTGCCTGCCTTGGAACTGTGTTGTAATTGTTTGATTAGGTGTTATAAACTTACTTTCCCACCTTCAGCACACTGTAACACAAAGAGGTGCAACTTAGATGACTCACACAATCCATTATTGAACAGCCCAAATTAAAAGGGAATAAAATTAAGGCTGCTGTCTGTCTGGATGATGGATGCTCTTTGCTTTCCCCTTTTTTAAATCATAAATGCAGTTTTTTGTCTCACCAGTTCAGCTCGTAATTCCTCCACAGAAGATTTTTAAAATGCTATGTTTCCAGAAAAGTGGCAGCTCCGTCCATCCCAATGACCTCTGATATTTGACATCCTGTCCCTTACACCGTTTTCCTGTATCTGATTACATATAGGGAAAGGTCGGATTTCCTACTTCAGATATCACTGTGCTCATGGGAGGTGACAACTGAAGAAAAAACTTAGTCTGGAGGAAAACAAACAAAAGTGACACCCTATCCTCAGCCCCTCAGCTCTTTGGGATGTCTGACCCATTTCTCATATTAAAATCCCTCAAAATAGAGCAATGAAAATGAATTCCATTAAGTGGGAAGAAATTAACTCTTCTAAAAGCCTGCTGTGATGGCTTGTAAATCAGAAGGTAGCCCAAAAGGGAATCATACAGAAACATACAAAGCTTGCAACGAAGTCTGCTCTCATCATTAGAAAACCTGCAGATTTTCCTCTGAATTAATTTAAGATACTACTGTGTACCTTGTTGTTATGCCAAAACACTGTGCCCTTAAAGAAACCTTGAATAATATAATTGTTTAAAAAGCAAGGGACACCAAATATAGCAGTATCTTACAGTACTTTTAACTTTTTTTTTATTGCATAAATAGCATACTGGTGATATACAAATGCTCGACAAGAGATGGTAAAGTTCAGAGGCTTGAGTAACTCAACACAGTATTTCTTAATCAACAGGTCCCTTGACATTAAATGATAAAATTTTGGCACAATGTCGCAGAAAATGTCCGTGGAAGTACAGATATTCTTTGCTTTCTAACTGGCATGTTTGGAAACTGTTTGTAAGATGATAAGTAGAGGTGACAGCAACAAAGTACTGAAAGGTATGTAAAGGTGACGGTACATAAAGAAGGTGAATTGACTTAAGGTTGGACTTAGTTCAACACAGCATAAGCTATTGCCATAGTCAAGTTGAGAGTTTGTCTTTAAAGGTCTACTCTAAATGTTCCAAAACGGGCATTCTTGCACATATGGAACTGGAAGGAATAGCTACTGCTTGAAGAGACTGGGAAATTCACTGACAAGTCTGGGCACAAAACAATAAAATGTGATGCGCCTTGAAACATACCTAATGGCAAAATGATAATTCCAGGGAATATATTGAGAGACCCACCCTTTCAGAGACAAAGATAATGCTGGAAGATATTATGTGATGCGATGTCACGGCTATTGATGGTGTATAAATGAGCACATAATGGGAATGAAAAGGGTGAATGTACATTTCACCTATGTGCATAAAAGCTATTCCATCACTGGAAAGGATGATAAAATGTATTGCCTACCTAGCTCTTGCGTGACCATGCGCTTGTTTCATTCTGTTTCCAGCATATTATTGACAAATATGCATGCAACAGCCAAGGTAACAAATGTTTACACATTTTAAGGCTGTACCTTGCTAGAAAAAGAATAAATTGTTAAGCATATAAAAAAGAAGCACATAAGATAAGCAAGAGAAATGCAAATTATGAAAAAACCTTTCCCTGAAAATTTATTTAAAAGTTGTATTCTTGTTACTTAAAATATGTGCATTTAACAAGCATTAATATATTAATCCTTAAATATCCTAGTGAAATAGGGATGTGTTATTTGTCTTTTGCTTTTAGAGAACATAAGTTTTGGGTTCCAGTTCAGTTGAGTATTTACTGAAGTACTAAGTTTAAGCACTTAACTAATTCCAGTTTTCTGACTGAACTACAAGTGTCTTATTCATTCAACACTAGAGCCCTTAAATATCAAGGCTCATGGGTAAAATGTTAGGAAAGCCAAAAATTTGAAGTTCTCTGAGGTTCTGAACTGGTGCCGTGGCTATGAGCTGATTTTTCTTCTTCTCCTATTCATTAAGCTCCCAAAAAGAGCAGTAGAAGCGAAAGGCACTTATAACTGTAACCAGGAGATTAGCAACACTGGTAAACACTGAATATGGAGCTATCAAGCATTAGCAGAGAGATGAAGCAGCAGAATATTATGGTTTTTTTCCTGCATCTTAGTCGATGTTTCTCATAATATGTAACAGAAAACACTCTTGTGTTATTCAGTACATTCACAATGACAACTACAGTATTAAACACAGATCAGAAAACATGCTGTTTAACCTGTATGTGTGGATCTGAATTCACAATGCATGCTGGAAAGCTTTCCTTGTGCTCTAGTCTATTATGGACTCAACAACTGAAAAAAACAAGCTCAGTAAAGAGGAGGACTGAATACCAAGTTTCCCACATTATTATTCAGTAGGCAAAAAAGCCCAACTTATTTAAAAGAACGGAACAATTGTATGTTTAAAATACTGAAATTCAACCACCATCTGTTAGCCTCTAAGGCAGCTTTCATTAAGGCCATCACCTCTTCGCGAGTCACTACGGGGAGCTATCATTAACATTAGCTATGATTAATGAGGATGTTGCCAATTGCAATTATTCCACTCTAAAGCTTAGCAACATTCTGACAGTGTCACATCGCCTAACGACCACCTCCGTCCTCTCAGTTGCCTCATTAAAAAAATCCCTGTTGCTGTACACTTTAGATTATAATGCAAGACCCTAGCAATTCTGGGAGGTTCTCCTTGGTTACACAGATGGTTTGGTCCTTTCGGGCTGCCTCTGGAAAGTACTAAGATGAAAACACTGGAAGAAGAGCCTGCATCCACTATAACACAGGGGTTTTAAAGAATTAAGGTAAAAAGGTGAAAAAACCCCTCTATCTCATCACATTGGAAGCTGACACATCATGGATTTGGTTCAGTGCTGAGCTGTAACAATTATTTTTCCCAAGCTACATTCTTTTACTTGTGAACTTCACACACACAACAGAAAAACTACCTGAATCCTAGGCCTAATTCAATCATAAGGCAAAAAACCCCAAAATGTCGGTCTAGGCTCTAACACTGGAAATCTAAAGGAATTTAATCCTAATCAGTATGTTTCAGCATGCTGCTGTTAATAATGCTATTATTAAATGCTATTATAAAGAAAAAATACTTTCAGAACCTCATTTTCCCCATCCTCTGAACACACCTGATTTTTTTGTTGCTTTTTTATTGAAGCTAAATAGTGTGGTGTTTTATGTTTGGGTCCTTTGAATGGATCCACATGGGAAAAAAAAAAATGTGTTTCTATTTGGCTTTCCCACCTGGAATCTCCCTCTTCTGTCAAGTGTCAAAACTACAGAACAGTTCAACCAGAAGTAAGTGAAACAATCAATAACCTCCTTTACTCAGGAGCAGGAACAGTATCCTGCTTTGGTCACACCGGATTACAATGACCATATTTCCACTTTACAGCCAGCCCAACATTTGGGGTCCATCAGGTACATGCAGTGTGGCGCTGCAGTAAAACAACAGACTATTTTAATCACACAAAAAGTATGTTAGGTAAAGGAAATAACTTTTCCTTGCTGCATGGTTAACATAAAATCAGAATATATTAGGGAGAACGCATAAGCAGCCATAAAGGAACTGAAAGGCTCAGCAGCAACAAAGTGAGGAACAGTATGAGACCTGGACCTAATGCATTCTTAAAAGCAAGAGCACTTCTGTTATTTAAAAATATATTTTAGTCTGATTACATAATAGTTCAGCATGTTGACACAAATAGCTAGTGCAGGAAAAATGAGTAGGTGACTGTTTTATTAAATACACCAGAATGGGCTATTTTGGGGTAGCCAAATATCTTAGCAAAAGTAACAAAAGAACTCTAAAAGAATTATTTTACATGTCTATTTGTTCAGGCAGTTTTGCTCTGACGCTTTCCAAATATCATTTAGACCTGCTATACTAAAAGCAGTCTTTTATTTCCTGCTACTCTAAGTGCAAAAGAAAAAAAAACACAAAACACCTGTTAAAACATCATTAAAGCTGATGCTTAACCTCACAGAGAAAACTCATATAGTTAAATCCATGGTGCTGCCCTGCTGAAGGAGTTTCTACCAGCATCGGTCGGTCTTTATGCTTGTTCCTTACTCTTACGGCTGCACTTTCTTGGGTTGATTGGAAAGCACTGTGCCACTAAAACATACTGCTTTGAAAGGATTTGACAGTGCTTCTCCTCCGATAAGACACAGTCCCTTAGTGCTGAACAAGACTTTTAAGATACAGTGAGCACACTGACCCTTAGTTCAGCTTCACAGGCTCCTGCTTACGTGGGCTTTTGGTCAGCTTAACTACTCCCAGGAAAAACAAATTTTTTGTAAATGTATTCCCTAATTTAGAAAGGGCACTGTGAAATCCTGGCTATGTATAAAGTTTGTAACCCAAATTTAATTTATTTGCTCCTTATTTATATTCTCTACTTTGTTTGCCTAAAACAATTAAGCTAGGCTGGTTGCATAAACTACTACAATGCCAAACTTTCAATAAATCCTCTTTTTATTAAAATAGGGGAAAAAACCCACATCAATAATGCTAATGGTGTTACATATAAAAGTCCTTTTTAACAACTTCTTAGAAATTAGCAAATATTACTGAAAAATTAATTCTCCACTTTACTGAGTTTCCTTTAGAAACTTCTTTGTTAGTAAAAACCACAAAAGAACCACCTCACCATTTTTATTTACCAACAAACACTGGTGTGTCCTCTGCTACTGCTGAAAATACTTAACTTCAAGCAGGAATCTCCCTCCTTATAGTCTACATCACTTTTCAGATTGAAACTATAAATAATTTTATTTTTTGCTTTGCCAAGAGCTGAATGGACTGTCAAACATCAGTCATAACGTCTCTGCTGAAGGTTTTGGCTGGAAGACAAATTGACTGGTACCTAACTATTCATCTTTCACAGTCTCCATTTCTGTTGTATGGAATACTTTGCAAATATTGAAAAACAGATATAGAAATAGCTATCTTTCTTTTGCTTCCTTCCATGCTTAGGAGAAAATGTTTTGATTTCTTTCTAGACTTTTTTGAATTAGTACGAGATAAAGAGACAGAAAGCAATTTACTGGAAGAGTTGGTTTAAGAAATTTGTGGTGTTGTGTTTAATTCTGAAATGGTTCCATGTGCTACCTTCCACTATAATTCTCTTCCATCCTTACTTCCTCTATAGCATCTGCCTATAAAGACAGCTTAAACCACTCCCAGTCTTTCAGAAGGGATGCAGTATGCTTCGCATCCATTCAAAGGAATCCTTAGCTCACTAAAACTTGTACTTCAGAGCCAATCTGAACTTTTGGGAGCACAGACTCCGCAGGGAACACACAGCACTGGCACACAGGGAACTGCCACATGGACAAAAGATATCCTGATGCAAGGCTGAAGGAATGTCTGTGGTCTCATGAATCTCAAAATCTTCCACCAAAACTATATTGCCCAAGCCAATACAAAGACTACCCCTTCACTCCTGATCTGCCTATTACTAGCCTTATGCCTATCAATAACCATTTTCTACCTACCTAGCAAGTCAGAGTGGAGCCTAAAAATATAAGGTTCATTTGCTTCCAAAATCTTGTCAGGTACAAGCACTAATTCATAGGACACTGATAACTAAAATTGCCACGAGGTGACTAAGCAAAAGAAGGTGACTGCTAAGAAACTTCTCAGAGTGTTTAGCGGAAGGACAGCAAACTGTGCAATATCTGCCCTCCACCAATGTTCTCTTAAAATCCAGTATAAAAGTAATCTAACACACGGAGCAAGGAATATAAAGAATTCTACATAAAATTTAAAAAGTCATCAGAATAAATCATTTTAGGTGTCTAAGAAACCCAACAGAGTACCACAGATGACTCTTGTTTCTTAATGAAGAAAGAGGTGACCAACTAACTAGGCTTGGTAGAGGACTGTGTGTGTTAAGCAGATGCAGAACTATTGCTAGCACTAGAAAATATTCCGCTGTGTACCAGCTGCCTTACGGCAAGATCACACACACACACATATATATATATATATCCCAGGATTTTGCATATTTAAAGCACTGAAAATTGAAGCTAAGGTCTGAATGGTATGCTCACGTATATGAGACCTCAGTGTTGTTATGGAAGGTGGAATCACAACAGTTTCTTAGATAAAGATGAGTTAATTAGTGACCATCTATTAGAGACTTCAAACATGACTGTACATTCAGAGAAAAGTCAACGTAAAAAAACAGAGGATCAACGCTATGTGTTCAAAGGGACCTGCGGTTCCAGGGCTGGATGCATTGCACCTGTAATCTCCCACCTCCAGGGTACTCAAATGTCAAACTGTTTTTTTTGAGGGTAACGATAGTGAAGAAATCTGCACCTACTGCATGCTAGTAGTAGGGAGAGGAAAAGGCAAAGATCCAAACAACTACGAACAGTAGCAAAAGTGGCACAGGCAATTAGGAAATGCACAGACACACATAAAAGCAGAAGTTTGTGTTTAGGTATATTTACTGATAAAAGTTATCTGAATGTTTTCCAGATTTAAAAAGCCTCCTTTATCTTTATAGGTAGTAAAAATCTGCTGAAAACCTTCTGCAGTGATTGTCGCTCATTTTTTTCTCGTTAATCAAATTCAGTGTTTCTAGCTGCTACCGGCCCCGATGGCATTTTCCTAATGACTATCACTTTTAACCACACATCCCACTGTTTTTGTGCAGCCTAAATAACTGCCTTAAAATCCATCACCACTAGCAGATACGCACACAACTTAAATGACAGAGCTCCAGGCTGACAGAAGTGGGGTGGAAGGAAAACAGTGAAGCAGGTACCTTCTGCAGTTGAAGACTGGTAAAATCCTGAAATTATGCTTCAGCTGCCTACACAAATACGCTAGGGAAATTTCCAATGGTTTGAAACCAGACAATAGCCCAGAAAATGAACACAGCCCATCGTGCAGCCCTCAGCAGCTCCACAAAACAGTGTGATACTTCCAAAAACCACATTCAGTCCAATAGGGCTGTTACCATGGAGCCTTTGGAACGAGAGATGGAGGACCACTAAACAACATAGCTTCTACTTCTTACTGTCACGCACAGCGAGCTGCAGATCTTACCAATCTTACTAACGAGCACATGCATCTCTCTAACTAATAACATGGGCACACGCTTAAAGATTTTTAAAGCTAATTGAATAGAAAATGGGCAGACAACATGTGCACAAGTGAATGGGAATGCGCATGCAAAAAGGAAAGCATCGGCTGAGGGATGTCTACGTGCATGCAATGACATGTTGCACTGGAAGAGTCTGTGCTGACAGCATGCCTAATTTCACATTGCGTGAGATGAGAACACATAGGACTACCCAAAACATTTCTAAAATCACATTTTTGAGAGTATATGCATTCATATTCTGACTTTGCAGTGAACAACCTCTGTGGAAAGCAAGGTTTGTTTCACAGTCCTCTTTCGATCCCAGGGTACACATACCCCAGACAGAAAGGACTTTTGCGTTACTCAGCAGAAGTTTCTTCAGCCGGTTAATTGTCCCTATTAGCAGTGACACCCAGCCCTCTGCTTAGAAACTTGGCAGTCAAGATATGGGAGATGCTTGTGAGGAGTGGCTGGAAACTGCCAGGTTTGCAATCAAAGATGATCTTCTACAATCCTTCTGAAGCTGCTAAGAGAATACTCATCTAGTAACGTCGTATAATCAGGAGTTTTGCAGAAGGAAGTCTGAATTGAGTTACACTCTGCTTAGAATAGCTTTAAGAAAAGCTCTTGTATACTGAGAAGATGAAGACAGCACCTTTAGATGAACAATAATTTATTTAATTCATGGGTATTTAATTCTAAATAAAGAACCAAGAATCTGTTCAGGGGCTTTTGAGCGGAGCTGTCGAAGTGGCTTCTCTGGTTCGAAGTGCGTCCACAATGAATCCTTTGACATGGGAGATTCTTTCTGCCTCAGTTTCTGAACTGGAAGACTGCTCCATGCAACTTGTGCTCAGAAGGAATACATTTATTTGCCACGCTGCCTGCTGCAGCAGCTGTGCCCTAGTCCTCAGAAAACTGGACAAGATCTTGAACGTTGATGATTGCACAGAGATAGAAAAAAAAAATTCATATCTTATAAAGCAACAGCAGACGTTAAGCAGTGAATTATACAAAATAATGCAACACCCAGTAGGGCTCACAGGAAGAAGTATTCTAACAGGTGACTTTATTTGAATATAAATATAGAGTTTTAATGAGATTTTTTATGGGATACATTACTTGTAGTGAACTAGGAGATCCTCACTCATTGTTTCACTGTATTGTGTAAGATTCATACTATCAGTGAGACAGAAGTGGAATTACTCAGTTTATCAGTAACAAGTCTGCTCAGGCTCTCTGGTGATGCTGAATATCTGCCAAATAAAATAACCACGTAAAGCTAAAACATTTTTTAAAAAAGTTTGAAGTTATAATGAGCATCTTATTTAGATCAAGTGCATTTCTGCAGCTCTCAGGCAATACTAGCTTTTATTTTCACCCAGAGTTCATATGATTTGCTAATACCCGAGATGTGAGATGCTTTGAAGACTTTGTATTTATCTTTGTGATAATCCTTAGGTGAGTTCTCCAGTTTCATGGATCTTCCACCAGGTATTTATGTTTGAAGTTCTCAACAACCTTACATTGCACCAGCAGGGCAGACCAGCTAAAAGGCAGCTTTGCAGAAAAAGTGGTCCTGGTGGACAATAAACGAGCAATGTGCCTTTGTGGCAAAGAAAACCAACAACCCCCTGGGCTGCGTTCGGAAGAGTGCTGCCAGCAGGTTGAGGGACGTGATGCTTTCTCTCTGCTTAGCCCTGGTGAGATGCACCCAGAGTGCCATGTCCAGTTTTTGGCTCCCCAGTACAAGAGAGACATGGACACAGTGAAGTGAGTCCAGTGAAGGGGTGACAAAGCCAATTACAGGACTGGAGCATCTGACCACACGAGGAGAGGCTGGGAGAGCTGGGAGCCAGATTCTTCTCGGTGGTTCCCAGTGAAAGGACAAGAGGCAATGGGCAGGAACCACAGGAGGTTCCATTCAAACACAGGATTACTGGTTTTTGAACTGTGAGCACGGTCGAACATTGGAACAGGTTGACCGCAGAGGTTGTGGACTCTCCATCCTTGGAGATATTCACAGCCCAAGCAGACACGGCCCTAGGCAACCCACTCTAGATGATCTCCAGAGGTCTCTTCCCAGCTCAGTTTTTCTGTAATCTGTTCAGGGCTAGATTTGCCTTCCTTTGAGCTCCTGCAGGGAGTTTGTACAGGGAGAAGAATCTGGATCCATGATGTCAGGATCTTAAACTAAAGGGGCGAGATGCACTGGTGGGTGGCCTGAGGTGGAAACCTGAGAGGTTGACATCCATGGATTCTCCACCTCACCAGGGGCTTGTGCACGGGTCCATCAGGCCATTACCTCAGATACAGCAGAAAATAACCGAACAAAATAGAATTCAAGTGCAATAGTTACAATTCAAACCCCACAGTTTTACAGGAAGCTACATGTTGTCAGGCACTTTCCAAAGTGTTCAGAAAGAAGCAAAAACGTACCAGTGGAAAACATACCATCCCCCTTCTCTAATACATTCTATTCCACTCCATGTCATTGCCTACCTTTTCTGAAGATCTTCACTCCAATTAATATAATAACAAACACAGTAAGTAATCTCTCTGTGGTGTGTGCCAAATTCTGTCACGGTTTAGAAACCCTCAAGAGTTGATGACATTCATCAAAATGTCTCAAGCAGTTTTCCTAAAAGATTGAAGCAGCATTTGAAGAGCTTACGGAGTCACAGAAAAGTGGCAAAATTATTTCAGTTATTAATTGCTCTGGCAGCATTGTACTGATATAAACACTATCATTTTACCTCCCTCAGTAACATGCCATAGCTGTTAATGATGCCATAGCTACTGATCCATCAGAATTTCCATTATAAACCATCATTTTCAGAAGTGATATAATACACCCTCTTTTTCTGAACCTTAGACATCTCAGCCCAAACATCAAGATTTTATTAAATCATCTGCCTGCAGAGGAAAAACTAAACACTGCCCAGCAATTAGAGACTCTTTTAAGTCATAAACACTTTTTTTAAAATTCCACTTTTAAGAAATATTCTGTTCAGAATAAATAGGGAGGGGGATTAAGAAACATTACATATTTATCAAAGCTATGGTATAATTATACATCAAAATCTAAGGCCATTTCTGTGAAGTACGTGACTATTACGTCTCTCTCTTGACTTGGAGGTTTAAAAGTTTCCTTAAGGTCCTTTACTATCCCTAAGTTATAATAATCAAACAGCTAAAATATGAACCTTGGAAAAAAACCCCAAATGGCTCATTTTATAAAATATACAATCTGCATTTGAGGAGTTTAAAATGATTCAAAATGCTGAATACTCTGATGGTTAGCCAAAACTTACACGGGCATCAACAGAAAAGATTTCCATTAGAAAAGACAATTAAAATCTGCCAGATAGGTCTACAGAGATTTTAATATATGTACAAACCTCTATAAGTACATATTTACACAAATGATCAGAGTATTGCCTCTTGGGTAAATAATATTTAATTACAAACACTCTGAAGGGATCATTCAATTTCTTACATTCTGCACTCTACTTTAAACACATCCAAAGACACGAAGCAAACACACTTGTCAGGAGAACCACAACGGCAGTCAGAATTTTTTCCCCTGTGTATGTGACTGGCTCCATTCTTTATTTGAAAATCTTAATGAAAGAAATGTGGTCAGTCCTGTGTCGCAGCAATGAACACAGAGCACAGATTATTTTGGATTCCTGGTTTGCAAGACCTAAATTTAATTGCCATGGTTCGGAATGAAAGAAACATTGTTAGAATCTTAAACAGTCTCGGGAAACAGATGTGACACTGCAGTTTAAACTAAAAGACTTAAATCAAAACTATGCACTCAACTTGGCATTCTGCAGTTAGCTTACAGGCTGCCTATGATGCTCCACAAGGCAGTTTTTTCAACACTTTCCAAGTTTTTTTATCTCAGCCAAAGGCAAATTGCAAAATATTTTTGTAATGAATAAGTTGACTTATTCTGAAGTAAAATCAGTGTTATACTGATGATTTTTTTCTCCAAAGTCACCAATATAAAATATCAAACTGGTTTTTACTATTGACTTGATTTATTAATAAAAAACGTTAATTTATACTTCTGTACAAAATCTTAAAGCTTTTATCAATTATTTTTTTCTGTTTGTTTGTTTTGTTTTTTGTGTAAGACATTTAATTCAGAGAGACTATCCTATTTTCTCAGTGCCCTACTCTGCTTTCAATAGAATAGTTAAGATTATCTTTGGAAATCCAGCTGGGTGAACAGGAAAACTAAGCTGGCAGTAGTCATTCACAAGCCTAATAAGATTTTCTAAAACAGTTGTTATCCCACCACCATTTCTGTTTTCTTGTACCCAGAAGTTTGATGACTTCAACCAACTGCTTCTAAGACACTGACGGCTTTATTTTAGGTCAATGGCTTTGCCAACAGCTGCTCCACTGTAAAACTTCCCATTTACTGGGGAGTACAAGGGGAAAAATTATAATAAAGAAGGTGAGAATGAGACTCTGGTAACTGAGAGCAGTTAAATGCAATGGCAAAGAACCCAGCAGTGTCCCAGGGAAAGAACATGATTTAAGTGCATGGCTGCCTGCCTCATTACACAGAGACATATACTCCTGAAAGTTTTGCCTTTGTCCTGTGCTACGGGGAACAGCAAATCCCAGCATTTCATACAGCAGCTGTTATGGTGAATTTATGAAGTATATAGTCTTCATCTTCCTCTGTACCCTTGTCTCTTTTTTTCTTTTTTTTTTTTCCTTAATGAGGCATCAGTAAAACAGGCATGATTGAATCTGTTTTCTAGCTTTTCCATTACTTATTTAAGTATGTCTGCTCTGGGGCTACACAAGGTGGTGGGAGACGTGGGAGAAATTTTGCACATCACTGTTTCAAGATAGTACTAGGATAAACGGCACTGATATAGCAAAGTGTCTTCCCACAGGCACTAATTAAAAAGCAATAAGTTCACTTGAGAAGTGTTTGCTTCGATTTCTTTCCTTCAGTACTCAATGCACTGAAGTTTTTCTCCATCCCTCCCTGATTACAACTACACATTAAAACCTGAGACAAAATAAAGGTAGGAGACAGACAAAAATTTTTAGCAGAAAACAAATTTCTTTTGTTGCTCTCCTGTGCACGCTTTTGTGTAATGAGTTATAGCTGAAATTTTCTGACAAGATAGCCTTATTTTTAGAAATCTGGCTGTGCAAGAACTGCTTCTTGACAGAAACCTGGGTTCTGAAAACAGGCTACTGACTTGACTGCCAGTTTGTGATTAAATATAAATATTTTGGATATTTTCTGCAAAATGTGAACTTCTTTAATAGTTATCACATACCCATCACTGTCAAGGACCAGGGTTACAACATGTGCGTAAATCGTACGTTCCTTTGTGAAAATACAAGGTTACCAGATTATATTCTGACAGTAGAGCCAAAGCAAAATCAGTACAAGAAAACTGAGCTAGTTCACTTTGCCCATAAATAAGATGCAGACAGCTGACAGAGTACAGATTAGGAACAAATAAATGAGACCTCAGAAGTCAGCAATGGGGAGAGAAAGGAATGGGGGGAGCAGAGGAGAAGGCATGTCACTTGTATTCACACCTATCAACAGCTATCCCTTAACTTCCTCTAATTCCAAATTGCCTGTTGTCTCTTTACCCCCCCTGCCACTAGGTAAAGACACCAAATACAGAAACTCCAGTCCTGAGGTACATTCCTCAGTGTGTAACACAGGAGGAAAAGGTTTTACTACTGAAGAACCGAGGACCCACTCC
>NW_010120646.1:21525-29489 GCF_000699245.1 Pterocles gutturalis
GTGAACAGTCTAAGCTGGAGGACTGAGCCATATCCTCTAACTCCAATTCCTGTGAGTCTGGAAGTCTCCTTGGTCTCCATCTCTCAGAGATAATTTAACTAAATTCAGTAAAGTGCATTTTATTAATTGATTAACTTTTAATCGAGGCTTTAAACAGGGAAGAACTGCCTGCTCAT
The DNA here is from genome assembly GCF_000699245.1 of Pterocles gutturalis. Lineage (NCBI taxonomy): Eukaryota > Metazoa > Chordata > Aves > Pterocliformes > Pteroclidae > Pterocles > Pterocles gutturalis. The sequence goes on from NW_010120646.1 coordinate 21,702, forward strand.
CCTGCGTAAAGGGATGCTGAGGAACATACTCTGTTTTTCATAAAAAATGCACTTTACTCCTATGAGTAGGCCTGTAGATGTAGGAATGCCAGACCTTTAGGGGCATGATCAGACATTAAAGGGCTACATTAGCCACTAGCAGAAGTTTAGACAGGGCAAGTTTGGGCTCAACAGAGGCTACATAGTACAGAAGTGGAGTCAGCTGGCTGGTACTGAGCGCCTGACCTTCTGCTTCTGGGGTCCAAGTTAGCAAGTTTAAAGCCCACTCTGGTGTATCTACCCTACGCTGCCGTCTGCAGTGATGAAGTATATGGAGCCTGGTTAAGATTTCTCTCCCCTATCCCACAATGGATTTCAATATTTGAATTTATAACTCTTTCTCTCCCCATGTATGCTCATTATATTCACACACTGACATCCAGAGTATAAAACATTTTCTTTTCCTTTAGACAGAAAAATATTGTGCAAATGTAAAGACTACGTAAATTACTCATCAACAATTTCACTGCTATCTCCCAGAGAAAGAAAAAAGAGTCTTCTTAGATAGACAAATAGATTCCCTCTTTAAATCCCTAAATCACGACCAGAGGAAACACAAGCTCCTGATGGGTGGAAGAGCAGAACTGGTAATACAGAAGGGACAGAAGTCACTTTGGCGTTACGGTACCTTGTCTGTCGAGAGAAACCGTATGTTCTGAAAGTGATATGCTTGGTCCTGGGGTAGCGAGAAGATACAAGGCAATTACAGTACCGTTAACATACACTTTACAGATGGGCATGTGATAACCCTCCAGTGGGATCTACAGCATCTTTCGGAAGTGTTTTACAGATGAGCCTCCAGCACCATTACAGGCATTACAAGGGTTAGGAAGCTCAGCTACAACCACCACCGTGGGACAAAGTTCTGCTCTGGTCTATAATCCATTAGGACTATCCCACTGGCAAACAACAGGCTAGAAAATGAAAATTAATTCCCAAAACCAGGTGCAGACAGGTAGTGACAGGAATCTGAATCTAGGAAGCTAAATTACCATTTTTGTAAATCTCTTGGCATGGTTAATGTCAGATTTACTGTTCTCATGAGAGAAATTTTCAACTCCATCCTCGTTATTGGCACCTGAACTGAAGACACTTGTGTAGCAAACAGGTCAATTTACAAACGGGTCTGCTCTTTAACTGTTCCACATGAGATTTTCTGCTACAACAGTCACAGAAGTAGTAGTCTGCAGTTTGTGACGCTGTTACAGTGCTGGGTAACCACTGCAGTAAATACTATTCTTTTCTAAATGCTAGTACAAAGATACAAAATAATGGTGAAAAGTTTCTACCACAAGACAAAGGCAGGAAAGGGTTCCTTCACCCAAAATCATTTCTAAAGGTGATGAAGAGGAGTGTAAAACTCTTGAAGAACAATTTTTCACAGAGCATTAATTTTGCTTTCACTTTTATGGGTGAAGAGATGAGGTATAACTTCACTCAAGTCAATTATTACAGATCTAAAAGTTTTACTGTGATGTAAAATAGGTACACGTGATGGAGAAAAAGGCCTTCTGTCTTTCATGAACTTTCAAACTCTATATATACCTTTACTCAGCTACTAAAAGCTAGAATGAATATATTACTCTAATATTTTTACAGTACATAGTTAATTAACCATGAAGGAATACTGTATATTTATGTATACATAAAAAGAACCTGTGTAAACTAACTCGGTTATTTTCAAGCCATGAATAGACATAAAATTAAAATAAAAAGAGAACAATATTCTTGTTTAATTATACAACATCCCTGTAAACAGACTGTAAGTCTCTCCCTATCAGTGTTCCCCAGCATTGCACAATGAGATTGGTGCTGGAAGAGCCTGAGCCAGTGGGACCTCCAGCAGATACAAGTCGCACTGTGTGGAACTTGCTATTTACATTATTTTACACTACACTAGATCTAGACTGTAACTGTAAAATACCATAGCTGAAGCCAAGTAAAGCGCTCTTTTAAATCTGATTTGCTTATCTGTTGATATTTGTCCAAAAGAGACCATCCTGACGTGATTCTCTCCAAATACTCCCAATCTGAAATTTTATTCTAATGTACACACGGTGCTGGTGGTGACAGACTGAGACACTTTTTCCCTTGTGATCCCCACTCAACAGGGATTTTACACACACACTAAACTCACCCTCCGTCAAAGAAATCCTCATCTGTGTTTGTGTTATCCCTCCTCTCTTGAGTCTTGTTTGCAAAGTAAGAGGAGGAGGATAGCCAAGGAGTTGCTACGGACAGTCATGTCCTTTTCTGTTTTTCTGTCATTACCAGTAAATTCATCAAAATTTTAGCAGCATAACTGAAGCTGACACAAGGCTGTAACAGACCACATAATAACTTCTATTTCCACCTGTGTGCTTCCAATTTTTGCACAAATATGAGATACCTCGTTAAAAGGTGTGTTGCATTCTGCTGAGTTTTAGCTGTGCATGGAGTACAGCTGTAAGAGTACTGGAACTAGGTAGAAAAATCCTTGTAATTTCATCTTAATTTTAGGGGGCATACTTAAGAGATTTCACCCCATATATTTCAAGGACAAAAGACAGTAACAGAGTCAAATAGTGAGAGCAGACATGGATACCATACAACATCAAAGCCACTGAAAAGAAAACACACTAAAATCTGCATAACAGCAAGAACTTTTTCCCCTTTATTCTATTCTGTTTTCAGGAGGAGAACTATGGTTTTCATATCATTCCACTAGATTTTGCAACCATATGGTCAAAGGGAGAACACAGTGACTAAGTGGTAGACTTCCAGCCTCAACAATCTGCATGTGAAAAAGAGCAGGTCCATATGTTTTTTCTCCTGCTCTTTCTAATTTTTTTGTGTGTCTGACACCAGTTGCTACAACACTTGTCTTTTTTGCATAAGAGACAGCATTTGAGAGAGCACTTTGTACACTGAGACAGTTTAAATTCCTGACAGTATAGGACGCTTAGAGTCTACTTATTTAAAAGAGCTTTTCTCAGAAGTTAATCTACTGTCTTAGCTTTCAGCAGCAGCTTTGGGATTTATGCACACGGCATAACTGGAGACCGTTTATGTATAATTAAAGTACATACAGACAGGTAAGTCCAATACAAATTGTTTTTCTAAGTGGGATGCATCTATTTACAGTAAACTAGTGCCAAGATTGTTGCAGTCTAATTCTTTACAGGTCTAGTTTCTGAAATTGCCCTCTACACATAGCTGAGACCCATTAAAAGTCAGTATCCGTGGCACAGAGGTTTGTGATCTTTTCTTCATCTTTAACCTCTATGTCATTTAAAATACCAACAAAGACCAGGTTCTGGACCAGCTGTTTTCACTGATCAGGTAAAAATTTATTTTTTTCAGTTGAAAGAGTACTAAATACAGGATCTACTGCTTTTTAGGCATTAGTCATTTAATGCATACATTTATGTGCACTTTATACAGAAAATCCTTGCTGCAAAGTAAAAATACCAGACAAGAGGTGAGGCTGCACACTATATGCTCAAACAAATGAACTGCATCACTCCTAATATGCTTGATCACATCCAGTTTTAAAAGTTTGGCATAATCAGTACTTTACTATTTGGAGGAGAATCTTCAAAGAGGAGGGAGCTGAGAGTACTCAGTTACATTTATACTCATTTGTATATTGTTTATGGGTCTCACATAAGCTTATTACTGCAAAGGGAATAAAATCAGGCACTGATTTGGCTCACTAGCTACAGTAGCCCTTCTTTTTTGAGAGAAGCCCCGAATTCAATTTCTCGCTGGAATGGATTTTTTGCAAATAAGGATAATCCTTCATTTAGTGTTTACACACTTGGTTACCTCTTAGCATTCTTCCCTGTCATATCAGGTTTTAAAATTTTATTTAAAATTGCCAGAATTCATTTATGCATTAGGTAGTTTTATTATAGTTATGGACGAGCTGGCATTCAACAAATTTAGCATTAGCAAAGAATGCTCATGATTTTATCAGAATATAACAGGACTCATACCCAATTTTACTTCCATTTTCTTGTGACGTGTTACTATTCATGCAGAAACGTAGCCAGCCAGCACGAAATGAGTATCTATACTGGCAAAAAGTAAACTGTTTATTTTTCACTCTCCCACCTCCTCCCTTCCCTTCTCACCTAACATAGACACAAACACTCGGGCCCCCAAATTCATTTTTTCAGGGAAAAATGGATTGTAGCTAACTACGTGGCCTCCGGAAAGTATACAGGAAGATTCTGCTCACTGCACAAGCTATAAGATGCAAATATATCACTTATCTTTTAAAGAAGAAAGCTACAAAATGACAATTGTCTTTAATGGAATTTACAAATTGAGGTATGCTAGAAAAGCAGAAAAGAAACTTAAGAGTCAAATGGAAGGAAAAGTTTTCCAGCAGAGTACAAATACTTTAAACAAAACTATACAGTTTGTAAAGTTAAAAGAAGCTTAGAGGTTAAAATAACCTTAATTCAGCTATTTCATTCCACTTGAAGTAAAAAAAGCTGATGAATTCTAATTTCCACTTTAAATTACTGTTTTGCCAAAATGCCAAAGTCAGCAATCTTAGCCATCATTGGATGGCCTGAATTTCAGGAAACAGCTTTTTACAGTAGCAAAAATGCAGCACCGAGGCCCACGGTGACAGCAGAACCAAAGCGGCTGCCTCCCGGCTCCCATTTTTGATCACAGCCTAGAACCTGAACAGCCTCGTCTGGCACTGCTCTTAACTGGGTTAGCCACAGGGACGGGGTGAAACCAGGTCTAACGCACTAGAACATCAAATGAATAATTTTGAATGTACAAATGCAGGAAGTGTTATATCATAAGGTCAAGACCTGAAGGCACATTAAGGGAAAAATGGAAAAAAACATGCCTCTTGACCCTGTACCGAAAGCCTGAGAGTGAGGCAACAGTAGTTTATTTTTTAAATCCATCCTCAATAAATAGTCCTGTACATCACCATCAAGAATTGATGTGATTTTCTGACGTTGTCTTATACTAAAATACCCATGTATTGACACCACATAATAAATACATTGCTTAAAATACAAGTAAAAAAGTGAAATTCCAGAAGATAAAATATAACTATTGCACAATGGAAGCACATTTGCTTACATGAGTTGATATTTTGCCTTTTTTTTTCCTTTTAAGGATTTTTGTACAAAACCACAGAGCACTTAAAGATCCTTTCCTATTAGCCCAGAATAAAAACAACCCTCAACTTGTCATCTTATAATTGACTGAACTGATTGATATCCTATAAGGCAGGAGACGCACAAACTGTTCCTTCTGATGGCACCTGACTGCAGTATTTTAAATCCATTTCACTTCTCACCAAAAGTAACGTCACACTTCAGGTGGAGCTTAATCTTTTGACTTGATGTTGACAGAAAGCTCTATGAGGCTCAAGAATCATGCAAGTAACCAGCCAGTCTTTCCGTTGGGTGATTGTTTTTTACAGAATTGTATTAAATTATTCCTAACCACATTTAGAAGGAGCTTGGAAGTTTTGGATCTGAGTTAAAGCAGATATATCTACAGATCCAGAAGAGACTGAATATTCAAACAAAATTATTCTCCCACTCTTAAGCACCATATAAACCATGAGGCAAAGATTGGATTAAACACATTCTTCCCTGTTTGCCCAAGTTTGTTAGTTCAAAAGCAAGCAAGCAATTACACCTGACTGAAATGAAAAACCCAACTTCAGGGGAATTAACTTCTTCCATATGAAAAATAATTTTTACATTCAAGCAATTCAAAATACACAGAGAGAATATTCACACCCAGAACAAAACCACTGTCCAGATGAGGACAGTGCAAAATTGTGCATCCTCTTAGCCCTACAGGTGGCATTGTGTGAGCAGATAGCCAAACTGCAACCCAGGAGAGGACCAAAATACTCTGGGGAAGTATTTTTTGATATTCTGAGAATATGCCCTACTGTCTATGACATCTATATAGGTAAGAGACAAATAATGCTACCCTTGGTTAATCTATTTTTCTTTTTCAAAATGAGGGACATGAGCCTCAGCAACACTCCTGGGTAGGGATGAGACAGCAGTGTTTTCAGCTGGCAGGCTATGTGCAGAGCTAGACGGAAAAAAGCTAGCACGAACATCTCTTGGTGCTCTTTACAGGAACCTGAGGCATCAGCTAAAATGCAGTGACTTACTCTGAAACAGGTAACTTCTGCCAAGCGGAGCTGACTTTTTTGACAGCACAAGTGGTACTTATGGAAATACAGACATGCAGAACATACTGATTGCAATGCACACAGCCTGAATTCAAAATAATTTTAAAAAACAATAAAATCTAGAACTTAGAGATGGACCGACAAACTCAAAACAATTGTAAAACATTTACACCATCAGATCATAAACAGGTGATGAGCACATGCAAACCAAATCCAAGTTAAAATACCACTGATACCCTCTTTGCTCATCTTTTGTGACAGTGTGCACACCTACCTTAACCAGAAAGACAGACTGCCCTTGGCAAGGGTACCCAAACTCAGTTTGCTCAAGTATCACCATGAGTAGATGCGGCAACAAGAGCATTTAATGCTTGTATTGGTCTAGTGGTACAGATATCACAGTTTAGGAGCCACAGTTCAGGAAACTATACTTTTAAGTATTGGTAAAAACAGCAAGGCGCAGTCTGAACAGGGCTTATTGGTTAAAGCTTGAGCAAGTGTATCGTCGTAAGGTCTAAAGTCCTTCAACTTGCCACCAGTGCCAGGAATTTCCATATGGGCTAGGAAATATCTATAGCTGCAGTTAGTTTCTTTATTTTGCTCCCAAGACAGTTAAATTTAAATGCCAGATTATACAAACAACGTAAGGCTTCGATTCAGGTATTTATTCAGTGGTTTTGGCTAAATAGTTTTTGGTGTAAAAAAAGAGAAAGTCTCTCAGTACTGTTTGTTCTCTGATTGTCTTAGGAGACGTAGTCTGAAATTTTAATTAAAATCTTTCCATGGAAAGACTTCTTCTCTAAAATCTAATGCTATCAGATATTTTATTAAGTCTAATATATTCAATCACTTCTTGTTTGAAAAACTGCATTAATTCATTCTGTATGTCTATGTCCAAAATTTGTGCCATTTTAACTACGCCATTTTAACATCATTCAAACAACACAGCAATCCTATGATGTGTCTATGTCCAAAATTGGTGCCATTTTAACTACGCCATTTTAATATCATTCAAACAACACAGCAATCCTATGATGGCTGCAGTTGCACACGTAGTTAAAAAAAAAAAAAATCGCTTATACCAGGACAGACTGTTTTCATTCGTAAGTGTTCAAATTTATAGAGTTGTGAGGTAGCTGTACCCACTCTAGGACGTATATTGCTTTGCCTACAAAAAACTAAAAAATCTCCTCCTTTCCAGCCAAAGTACTTTCCCTTGTCTGAAAACTCTACGTATGTTGTCTGGACAAAGCAGGCTATTTCAGTTAAATTGAGATTTTACATTAGACTGCTAGAGTACTTCTCTGCAAGTCAGTTCCAAAACATGTTTCATACTCATTACAGAGCCCCTACAATGTAACTTCTGCTTTTAACAAAACCAGTTAAACCATTAAGTCTTACATAATAATAAGCACATGCTCAAGAGCTCTTGCCAAAGGACAGGTTCTCCAAACAAAATCTATCAAATCTGCAGGGTTCAACGTTAAATTTATATCTGTATAGTCAAAAAACAGAAAACAAAACCCAACCCACTCCTAATATAACAAAGCATTTGCTCTCTGTCAAAAAAAAAA
>NW_010120647.1:0-22980 GCF_000699245.1 Pterocles gutturalis
TAATAACTAAACTACAATAATATAGAAAAAATATTAATAATTAAAATATTAATAGTAATATATTCAAATACGCAAATATACAAAAGTACAAATGAGTGATACACAGTGAAACTGCTCACCACTTGATGACCAAGGCTCAGCCCGTTCCTGGCTAATGGTTTGGGAGCAGGGAGAGTCCTGAAACCACAATCCCAGAGAAGAGAAAACTCAAGTGTCTGAGAGACAGAGAGCTGATGGAGAGAGTGAGAAGACCCCAAGAGAGGGGCAAGCCAGAGAGAGAAAGAACTTCCGGACCGATCCTAATCTGTATTCTGGGTATGACATGCATGATATGGAATACACCATTGGCCAGTTTGGGTCTCAAACCTAAACCAAATATCTTGTGAAATTATTGATAGGTGTGTATAGATATTTATATAAATTCATCTGTAAATTCACCAAGTATTTTCAGTACTACAGAAAATTTGGCTTAAATAAGTTTTTTCTTTCCTTAAAACTCTACTATGTATAGATACAATAAAGAACCAGAGCTATTATGCCATTCATTTTTACTGTAATGGTTGAGATTTCAAAGGATGCTAATTTTGCTTTTGTATATATTTCCTGATTTATAATTTATCAGCCTTCTGAATTCATTGCAACAATGGTTTCAGTGATGTCATATATACTTAGAGAAAAAAACAAAGATGACCATTCTAACAGTCCTTTGGAAATTTAATTTTTCTAAAACAAGACACATATTTGACTTAGTTTCAATTCATATTTGAGAATCTGAAAGCATACTCTGACTACTATACTGTTTTATATAATTATTTTCTTTATTCTGTACATGATATATCTAACTTAGAATTAGAATTATTTGAGTTTGTACTGCTCTTAATTAGCTACTTTTCTTGAGGTCAGAGGAAGATTTAGGTGGAGATAATAAATCAAGTTTGTTTCTCTGTAACCATTAGCACCCTAGATTAAGTCTCAGCTGTGAAACAGAGTCAAATTCTGCTAACCAGCTCTGTAGTTCTCTAAGTGGTTCAATGTGCTGTAGGCAGTTTTCACAGGTTTTAAACCAGAATCTAGAGTAAAACAAACTCCAGGGTAAAAATAAGATAGGTATTCATCCTATACAACAAAATTTAGACACATTGGCTAACCCAAAGTATTATATGTGTAAGAATATGCTAATTTATTCCAGAAAGTAATTAAATTTATTTTGTAAGACATTTTATTAAGCTTCAGTTTACTTATTCCAGCAGTCATTCTTTGTTTCTCCTTTAATCTTGATTTAACCACACAATTGTTGAATCGGAAGTTTCCAGTTCCTTCTAGGTGTCACCCAAAAGATTATTAACAGATGAATTATTGTAATGGACTACATTTCAGAACAGCTGTACAAGTGAAAGACAGTCAAAAAATAAGGAATACCCGGGAGTATATTTGATTTGTTACTACATGCAACATCATTTTTTTGTCAACAAAGCAATTAGCCTGGACTCTGACTAAGGAAGGGAGTTATCTGATTTGTTACTCTTATTCTGGATGACAATAGTAACGCCTCATTCCTATATACATTAAATTACGCATATTTTTATTTATTGATAGCATTTAGTCTGGTTTTCAAATATAACTAAAATCATTAGTAACATCTTTGAGATGAGGAAATGAAGACTTAGAAAAATAAAATTACTTTTTTGGAGTCTCCAGCAGTCAGACATCTGATCCAGGTTTACTGCAGTTCATAACTAATCTGATCAACCTGAAGTGGATTATTTCGAATTAATGTGTTACCTATGTCACTATATGTTTTTATTAGATAGGTTAAACATTATTCCAAAAAGAAGGTACTGAAAAGTAAAGGATATGCTTCCAGAAGTGACATAAAAAATTACATTTGCGACTATTATGTATAAAGGATTTTTAAACCTTTGTGCTGCTAGGATATACTTGATTAACTGTATTTATTATGTGAAATTAATTTTACATGATCTCATTACTTAATCAGGATAAATAACTTCTTATATGACCTTTTCTGGACGGTTAGTTAGTACTTTTAGAAATAAATTACAGCTGTACCTAGTTGATTATTAATGTTAATAGTGACATTATAATTGTAATAGACATTCTTAATTGATTTTTCCATTAGGATGATTAACTGAGGAAAAAGTCATTTATTTTTTTCAATGATTGAAAATAATACATTTTCTAGTTTAAAGAAAAAAATTCTTGAATATTTCTGTAAGTACAGAATATATATATTTATATCACTCATTATAATATAATGAATATTACTTAAATATTTATTATTGAATATAATTATGGAAACAATTTGATATTTCATCAAATTCAATCATACTGAGACAAGGTTTTTTGTTATATATTTATAATTTTGTTTTCCTTTTTTATTTTCCCCTCCTTGTTCCTATATTTTTAATTCTGGCATTGCTATTCTTGGTTTATTTCCCATTTCTGCTTCTACCTTTATAGATATTAAAAGGTACATATTAACAGTTTATGTTAACTGATAGACACTGTAAGACTTGGCATCTGAGAAGCTGAATAATCTTTCAGTAGTAGGAATGTGGAAGCTTGAAAAATGCCATTTTCACCGTGATTTTTTAAAGTATTGTAGTTCAGTTAATATCATTTAAGCAGAAACTAGCTCTCACAGCTATAGTGAAAGTTCAGCATAATGAAAAAGGCTTTTTTTTTCTTTTTAGTTTGTCTCAAAAACTTCAGTCAGACAGAGGTTATAGGAAAGGACTTTTCAAATTCAGCAAATAAGCATTGAAACTGTACTCAGGGGAAGGTAATATATTGTAGCTTTTCAGTTACAGACAGTCCATTTGGTAAGCAAGATCATATCTTTTCAACTAAAGACTAAGACTTATGTCCCATGTGAATGTGTTACCCACTAGGCTGCAACAATAAAGTGTAGGAAACCATTGCCACTTCTACCTGATAAAAATAATAATACTCATAATATGGAGCTGAAGGGTGATCAAAACTGTCCAGAGTATGCAATCCTACCACCTGAGAAAAATGTCCAGAAGACCCCACAGCCCAGCAACCAGCACTGCATGGCTCAATTAGCATGCCGACTCACCCAGTCTTACTCCTAGGACGTGTCATCTCTTCCATGGTGAAAAAAGGTCATTGAACTCAATAGTGAATTTTGCTGTCAGCAGTGAGATTAACAATTACTTACAACACAGGTATCTGTAATATGGGTTTTTATGGGTATTAGGGACTGGGACTGGAGTCCCCTCCATGTTGGGGTTGATGTAGCAAGGGATGCCCTTGTGGCAGGCATTACTCATGTTCATTGGTAAACCCCAAATCCCAAAATGTGTGTAGGGATGAGACTTGGCAAAATGTTCAAGCAATAAAGTAAAAACAAGATAAGAAACAAGAACCTTCTGGTTCCCTGATGGGAGGCCTTGTTGTGGGGTCATTCCTTTGTATACTGCTTTTTCATAGAAAAAAGTGCAGAAACTGAAGGTGGAGTGATCCTGAAAACAAATATGAGTTCTTCCAGCTGGGAACCAGAGGTCAAGGGTGGGGATGTACAGTCCTCCTTCTCTTCCAGTAGTCATGAGTGGGGGTTGTTCACTCCACACGTATAAGCAGCCCAATCATAGTTATTAAAGAAGAACAAGAGGAGGAAACACAGATGGGTCTACCCCAGGGGCTGACCAAGGCATGCAGCTGGAGGAATGGGATAGGAGAATCTGTCTGCTGCTGCTGTGGAGCCTGAGTGGCTGCAATGATACCTCAGCCCCTGATGCAGCACCCTGCTGGCACTGCACAACCTGGAGGGACGACAAAGTGCAAAGAGGGGAGCGGGTGATCACGTGATTGCTGAAATGCTGGGAGGGGAGAGCTGCAGTGGTAGAATCAGCTCTGAGGCATGGTCTCAAGGAGCAAACTGTTGTAACGCAAGCCAGTTCCCCCTAGAGTAGTGCAGTATGGCCTGTGAAAAAGCCAAATGGGGAGTGGTGGCTGATGATGGATTAGCAAACCCTGAATGAAGTGACCTTACCTTTGCCTGCTGCTGTCCTGAATGTGCTTCATATGCAGTATGAACTAGAAGCAAAGCAAGCTAGAGAGCATGCCACCATGGACAAAGCAAACGCCTTCGCTATTCCCACAATGGAGGAGTGTGAACACTGCTTACTTTCAGCTGGTAAGGAATCCAGTATGCTGGAAGCAATTACCCCATGGGTAGAAACATTATCACACCATTTACTATGGGATAATTTAAGAGACTCTAGGGCTGGATGGTATCCCAGAACACATGCAAAACACTGGGGACATCATTCGCTAGGGACAAACACCATAACTATACAATTAGCCCTAGAAATGATTGAACAGGAAAAATAGCCCATATGTCTACACTGATGGTGGCCAATGCTGTGGAGATAGTTAGAATGATTAAAAAAAAAAACAAAAAAAACCCCACAGTCAATATAAATCTGACAAGTCAGCAGCTTGATTATAAGAATAGAGCAGTAAAATAGCATAAATAACCTGCCACTCACTGTGATAAATGCAAATGTGTCAGTCATTGTGAAAATAATGAACTCCAGAGAACCTCCCAGACAGGCATATTGTGAGTCCCAGTGACAGGAATGGCCAGTTGTTAGGTCCCAAGTGATCCTGAAGAGGTCAGTCAAGAATCAGATATTCTCTGCCCCATTCCAACACTGATGGTATCTGAGGTCACACAGAAGACACTTCAGTGACAGAAGAAGGAGATGATTGGGGAGCACTTGCCTAGCCCCAGGACCATGCACCCCACAGCTAGGGCTGCTACACTGTCTGTGATCCCTCTCTCCTGCAGGACAGGGAGGTTGTGTGAGAAACCACTAGCGTGAGCTGCTCAACTTCTCTACTGGACTGCACTGTCTCTCCCATGGTACAAGAGAGTTGCATAATTCTCAAAATTTTGTACAGATCTGTGAGTGAATTGTTTTGGTATCCAAGTTCGTATTGTCTCCCCAGTGTCAAATTGATCTTAAAACATGACAGCTGGGTACGTAAGCCTAGGAAGCAGAAAACCCCTTATCATGAATGGGATTTGAGCCACACCTCCAATAACCCATGTAACACTCAACTATTAGAACATAAAGAGATAAAGAAGATAGTTAGCAGGGTATCTGACCACAGCCTGATGAAAGGAATCCATGTAAAGGGAATCCTGAATCTTAGTTTCTTACTCCAGTGTTTTACTCGTTTGTAGATGTCAGTGATCTCTACAGAGAAAATGCATACCTTGCCCAAGAGCTAAGGAAATAGAGGAAGGGAAAACAATTTGAATCATCATTTTGTCTCTATCATTCTAGTTAAAGTACTCATCTAAGATGTGAGAAGTGAAGGATCAAACCTGTAAGCGGAGCCTCAGGTCTTGTCTTGAACTTCTAAGGTAAATGATTCAGCAATGCAATTTATTTTTATAAGAGAAGCTGTTTCATCTTTTTTTTTTTTTCATCATAAAGTATGAAAGCTGACATGAAAGTAGAAGACAAATCCACCATATGTCACAAATTTAAAACACTTACAAGTTTGTTTATTTTTCTCTTAGATACACCTTGTTTGAAAGGAGCATTGAATCACACTACAATCTCAGTTCTTGACATAAACTATCTGAATTGAAATCTAAGCTCCAAAGTATTCCCAAAGAGAATGGTCCTTGAATAATTTCAGAAAGTTCATCTTGTCACAAACAAAATTTGATTCTGGTAACTTAAAAGAGCTAGGAAATATTCACAAAAATCATAAGATGATTCATGCTGGAAGAGAACCGAGGAGGTTTTTCTCCAGCCTTCTGCTCCAAGCAGGAAGGGTTGGCCAGGACTTGATCCATCCTGTCTTGAAAACCTCCAAGAATGGAGTCTGCACAGCCTCTCAGGGCAACCTGCTTCCTTGCCTGACAGTCTTCATGGGGTAATGGTTTCTCGTTATAACTAGTCTGGACCTCTCTTGTTCCAATTTGTGCTCATCACTGGTCCTGCCACCATGCACTGCTGTGAAGAGCCTGGCTCTGTCTCCTTGATTACCTCCCTGTAGGCACCAGGGGCTGCTCCAGCATATCATGTTGTCCTCCTACTAAGTTTCATCTGCAATCTTTATGCAGAAGCCCTCTATTCACTCCTCTGGCTCATTGATAAAGATGTTGAAAAGAGCCGTTCCCAGGATAGCCCACCAACACCTTTAGAGCTGGGATTCCAGTTCTCTGAATAAGCTGAAGTTCACTTGCCTGAAGTTCAGGATTAACAAATTGCTTCTTATCTTCCTTGGAGATAAACAGTCCCATCTCTGAATTAAATGGTATTCAGTCCTCATAGAGTTGTTCTGAGTAAGATACTATGCATGAGATCCACAAAGAAATTTAGACTCTTCTCCCTAACTCTTCAGGTATTTTAAGTCTCCCAAGGTCTTGTCTCATGTTGTGCAGTGTCTCTCCCTCATTAGCATGAAATGCATAAGTCATTGTAAAGAATAATCATAAAACAACTTGAAACACAAGAACATGAATCACTATAAGAACTCCTAGCTATTTTACTCCCAAAGCTTCTCATAGCCTGTGGTTCCCAACTTCTAAGTAAGCATAGCCTGTGAACCTTACTGAAGCCTGGAGATTTCTCAGCCTTTATAATACCTTAAGCTTGAATTCAGAAAGAGTCCCAGAACACAGAAATTATTTGCAATATATATTCAGATCATCATTACCTGAAAAGTATTTAAAAACTGTCTTTCAAACTTGATTCCCAGAGAAAGTCATGGACTTTGGTGGGTTTTAGATCAGGACCTAAGTGAAGAGTCATCTAAATTCAATTCAGCTCCAAAGAATTTCAGTGAAATATTATCATAGTAGAAAGATAGGGAGAGTGAGAGTCTTTCATTAGTTATTTGAAGAATCAGAGCACATCCAGTGAGAATTAAACCATCAGCTCAAGAGAACAGTTTTAGTAGAAAAAAAAATCAGGTCAGTTTTTCTTCCTTTAATAAGGACTAAAAGGTTTATTTTTTTCTGAATTATAATTAGAAAGTACAAATATGTTTTTGCATATAGATTTGACATATGTCATAATCAGAATATATTTTAATGTTTCAAATAAAAGTGAATAGGTAAAAATGCATAATTCATAAGCAAGATGTTGTGCCTTTCCCTGTGGAGACTTAAGTGAATCCTGTCATTACCTAGTCACAAGTGCGACTGACACATAACTTACCTTTGGAAAACCAGAATATTTTAAGGTTTTTTTACAGTTTACCGTATATTAGACACTTGTGTTCCTCTAAAAAAACAATAACAACAAAATCATACAGCTCTCAGAAATTTATTTACAATAAGTGTTATCTCTGAAGTTCAGTAAATTTAAGAGTGAAATTGTTTTTTAAGAGAAGTTGTCCTTTAAATATGAAAATTTTTCAGTTATTTGTTGTGTAAATTACTAAAGTGACTGTGCCAGGAAGGCAGCTTAACTAAGGAAGCTTCTACTACCTAATGTTATACAAACTTAATGGATAATTACAAGTTTTTTCTTCAGTGATACCTTTGCCTCACATAGGATATGAATGTCTAAAGATTGTGTCAACATTCCTGTTAGAGTCAATTTATTCTAAAGAAATTCCCTAGAGACTTACAATATTTACAGGAAACTGCCATACAAATGTACTCAAAGTATATATTAATAGGAAAATTAATAAAAATATTTAATTAATTTTTAGGTTTAGTTACTGTATTACAGTGGAAGTACAGAGTTTATTTTTAGAAACTGAATAACTGAATAGAATTGTACTTTTTAAAAAAAATTAGGATTATTTTATTTTTTTCAATTTCATCTACTATGCACAATATTTGCTTTTTAGGTATTCATATATTCATTTTTGTTATAGAAAGTTCTCACTTCTGGGGTGGAAGATGTTGTGCTGGCCATGCCTGATGAACTGCATCTTGGCCACATCACCGCTCTCCTGCCACACCATGCTGGTGGTAAACCTGGCCTTTGCCTGCTCAAAGCTCACGTAGGACTCTAAGCTATCAAGCTCTACCCCAAAAATCAGCTCAATAGACAGGGTTTTGTGGGAAGTGTTCATTACCCTGAGCTTTCAGGAGCATGTAGTAGGCAGCACTGTCAGCTGACAGCAGTGTGACAGAGGCATAACTTTCCAGGTGTCCTTCACAAACATCCGGAACCAGCAGGCAGTATTCTTGATTTCTGAGAGCTGATGCAAAGAGTGTTGAGAAGGCTGGGGTCTTGACTTTTCAGCTCATCCTTGTGGTGGGGAAGGAAGTGTAGTATATCTCCCACCAGCTGCTCCCTCATATACTTGCTCTGTAACTGCACATGGAGGCCGGAGTCATTGTTCAGCATCTCCTCTGCAGTGCCCAGCTCCAAGCAGAAGGCATGCCCAGGGGAGACTGCAGGGCCACAAGCAGGTGGTAGGGGACATTGTCCTCCCAGACACTCCAACCTTCATAGACACAGCCCATCCCAATGGCTGGCTGCAGCCGCGGCTTGAAGTTACTTCTGGAAAATCTTTTGCAGGCACCAAAAAGCTCATCTACCAGATCCTCCACCAACTTTAATCTGTCAGCCATGTACTGCACTGGCCACTGGATGCCATTGACCAAAAATTTGCCCGTATCACATATAACACCATAGTCGTCTTCTTCTTCTTCTTTCTCATCTTCCTCCTTCTCTTGACTTCTGGGGCTGCCATGCTTGCAGCTGCTTTCTGGCTTAGAGCTCCTTTTTCTGGTCCTCCAACAGAGCCATAGGAGCATGATGAGGGCTCCTGCCACAAGAGCAGAGGTCCAAAACCACAATTTCTGGAAGACAGCAAGGAGCAAGGCTTCCCTGGCCATCTCATTCTTCTCCTGGTTCTGCTCTATATCCTCTATCAGTTGAGTCATCTTCCAGCTCGGCTGCTCTGCATGGTGCTGTATGAAACTGTGCATCACTGGATCTAGCTCATCAACCAACTGCAGCGGGTTCTGGACAATGCCCAGTACAGATATGGTGAGGAAGACAAGGCTGCTCTACATGGTGCTGTATGAAACTGTGCATCACTATCTAGCTCATCAACCAACTGCAGCGGGTTCTGGACAATGCCCAGTACAGATATGGTGAGGAAGACAACGACAGCCATGGCCTGCAGGAGATGGAAGAGAAGGAGTCTCAGTGGGGCTGGGCAGAAGGGAGCTGGTGGTGGGGGGAGTGGGGGCAGGAGACACAGAGACCTGGGATCAGGCAGGAGAGGGGGCGAGGGAATCGGGTGGCACAGTACTATGTCCAAGGTGCTCCCCTGAGTGACTGGACCCTCATTACAGGTTGAGAATCGCTCCAGGAGCTGGCATTTCTGCCCTGGCCCTTGTCCAGCTCAGCCTCCCTGTCACTTGCACACTTGCCCTCACCACTGGCCCAGGTTGCACTGCAGCAAACCTGCCTGCTGGTGTCCCTGATGACAGCCCCTTTCCTTTCTTCCCCCCATTTTGGAGCCTGGTTGATAGAGTAAATGAAGCCCCTGTAACCCAAGGGGAAATGGTTAGTGACGTGCTACACCACTTACACACACACAAGTCTATGGGGCCAGATGGGATCCACCGAAGCATACTGAGGGAGGTGGTGGAAGTGCTCACCAAGCCACTTTCAATTATCTGTCAGCAGTCCTGGCTAACTGGGGAGGTCCCAGTTGACTGGAGGTTAGCAAATGTGACACCCACCTACAAGAAGGGCCAGAAGGATGACCTGGGGAGATACAGGCCTGTCAGTCTGACCTTGGTGCTGGAAAAGGTTATGGAGTAGATCATCTTGAGTGCCATCACACAGCACTGCTGGGAGTTCTACCCAGGCTGTCTTTCTACAAAATGTATTCAGATTTGAAATTCAAATACTGGAATTCTATTTTGAATTGGAGGAATTGCCAAAATTTAGTGCTAATTTCTCCTGAAGGAAAGACTAATTCCAACTCTAAAGTTCCCCTATTGTATCTTTTTTTTTTTTTTTTTTTTTTGAGGAAAGGCTAACCTTAAAAATAGTGCTACACTGTCATAATGGACACTGAAGAAATATCTGCTGTGAATTACAGAGCTTCTCACAGGCTGACATGACAATTTTCTAACCCTCTGCAAAGAGAAGGACACGAACTCTCAGCAACCATTCATTAGAACTTTCTTCCTATCAGTATTCAAATACAAGTCCTTTCCTAACGGCAGAGTAAAACAGTTTCTCATTGCTACATTTGATCAAGGAAAAAGGTGAAGCAAAGTTCACAGTATAAAATAGATGCCTAAAGAAAAGATAATGTGAAAGAGAAGAAGAATATGGCACAATTTGAGACCCTGATGAGATTAGGACAGCAGTACTCACTCACTTCAGTTTCATACATTTTCCTTGCATATAGTTTTCAAAAATTAACCTAGTGGTAGCATTACCAAAGGTCAAGTATGTTGCAGCTGGCCAAATCAGTCTCTGAGAATGAAGTTTTCCATTCAGTGTAAGGCCATTTTTAATTGCTGAGGACTGTTAACACTGATTTTTCCAAAAGCTTATTTGGGTTTGCTTTTTGGTTAGTCACCAGAGTCATACTGCATTATTTCTGTCCCTTTCAGGTTAAAAATATAATAAATAAACAAATAAGTTTGCTACACATAAGAAAAGTCAGCTAAAAGGCTGTGATTTGCCCTAACATGCCTAAGAAAGCAAAATATTTTCAAGGAACTTTTACATCTTCTTTTCTGGTCTGTACATATAAATTGTAGATCTTGTGGACAGAGACAGCTTCCTTTGGAAAGTTCAACTTATATAGAAGTAGGAAAAAAACAGGAGCTAGAAGGAGTCCATACTGTCCCACTTGTACATAGATCATTTTTGGAAAGATACTATGTCTGTTTTAGGAGACATAATGTCTTTAAATGAAGAAGTGAACCATTTTCTTGTTATTAAGTTCTTTACATGGCTCTAGATATTTCATGTCAAATATGTTGACATGAAAATTCGGAAGATATCAAGATTCTCTACCAGTTTTTTGAATGGTACAGGTGCAAGCAAACTTGAATCCAAGAGCTGTAAACCCACCTTATCTTTATCTTAATATCACCTTAGGCAAAGCTATATGCTGGTATAGTCCATAGTTTATCTGGCTTCCCTTCTATTTCTTCACCTGAAGATGCCATGTACTGGAGTCTGTATGCAAATAACACTTTTATGTCTTTCACGATTTTTTTTTTTTTTTATTTCTTCTTGGGAATCCAATGTCACATCTTGCCAGCAAAATTAGATAGCTTTTTTAAAACTATAATAGGTAGAGATACGTGTATTTACATATAAGATACTTTCAATATGAGATATCCCTTTTAAAACTTAGCTCTTGTGGTTAAATGAAAAGACAATATAAAATCAAGTCTTAGGAAGCAAATCTACCTGAATTATACCATTTTCTCTTTACAACATAACTGAGACACTTTGTTCACTCTTTAGGCCAGTGAGATATACTTAATATTCATTAGAATATGATATATGCAAGTACATTTAGAATATTTCCCCCCCCGGAGAGAGTATTTCATTTATAAACCTCTAGCATGTTTTAACAATTCCTCTCAAATTTACATTTTGTTCTTATTGAGACACTCATCTATTAATGCATGCCACAACTGTTTATTGTAATCACTATTTTTTCATACTTCCACTCCAAGTGTGAAATAAGAGAGCTGAAATTAATACAATTTGGAACAATGGGCTCCTTAGCCAACTGTGAGTTTTTTGCTCTAACAGCACACTGCTATAAAGGATCACGCTGCTCAACAGAATCATTAATTTATTTTTGTGTATAATATATTAATAAAATACATGACATTCCTATTAGTTACTAAATTCCAAATGTCAAACAAGTCTGTTTTGATAAATTCTTAAATATTTTAGAAAAAAACTATAGACTAAGTGACAGGCATATAGATGGTGAATAAAAATGAGATGTTTACGAGGTTTTTTGGATAGTGGTGAGAATAATATATTTACTGTCACTGTACACCAGCATTAGTTCCATAAAGAAACAAATTATCCATGTCTGAAATCACCTCATTAGTTTTGTAAATATTTATTTTCAACTAAATATATTTAAAAGGATAAGTGTTAAATTGAAGTAATATGAAAGTGAGGAAAAGTAATGAAGTTAAATCTGATGTCTCCTTGACACAGTTTGTTAATGAACTAGATAAACTGAGAGACAAGATCTGTTAGTAAGGCAGAGAATAATATTAAAATATGTAATTAAAATATATATGTTTTTCTGACTTGCCAAAAAGCATACATATCAGACAATGTTAGTGAACTTTTCTAGGTCCTCACCAAGATAAGGACAAATACCTTCCTGAATGAGTAGGAATTATAGCTGAATAATACATGTGTAGTGGCTGCAGGCCTTGGAATTTTAGGCGTTAGAGATTAAAACAGTTATAGAATTACAGAATCACAGAATATCTCAAGTTGTAAAGAACTCATAAGGATCACTGAGTCCAACTCCCTGCTCCTCAAAGGACTACCTAAAACTAAACCATATGACTAAGAGCAATCCAGGTACCTCTTGAACTCTGACCGGTTGTGATGGTGTACTCCTCACCTCTCCCTCCCTTCTCTGCCCCCCACCGCAACCTGACATTTATCTCCCACAACGCTGTTCAAGCGATAACCACCAGTGGTGGCCATAATGAATGTGTCTGGTCGTGATGGCTGTATCCGGCTCAGAGTAGATTTGAGGAGATAGTTAACAACATGACAGTCAAGGGCCACCTTGTGTATCTTGCTCAGCAGCTGAGGGCTAGCTGAGCACGCACTAAATGAAATACAGCTAGAATGCAAATATGACTGTAAATCAATCATCTTACTCCACAAATAGTGGACAGCCCAGTGCCTGTTGAACATTTCTGCGTGGCAGCAGGCTGCACTCCAGGATCTACCCTTGAGTAGGGAAGTCTCTCAAGGTTGAGAGATTCCTTGCCACAACAGAATCTCAGTAAGAGATTAGTAGCATGCTAAACTGAAATTTTAGCTAAGTGATATTAAGGATTGGTTGCACTTATATAAACCTTTAGACATAAACCTTTATCAAAGTCTGGGACTTGGATTGGATGCAGCCACACCTAGATTTCTCTCCAAGAGTGAGTTTAGAGAGCAAGGGGGTCCTTTCTGAACCTTGTGACTGAACAAGTTTTCCTTACCCTCTGTATTCTTTAGACATAAACCGTTGACCAAGTCTGGGATTAGGATTGGATCCAGCCATACCTGGACTCCTCTCTGAGAAACAGTTTAGAGAGCATGGGGGTCTTTTCTGAGCCTCGTGACTCAACAGTAGGGCGTCACTGACAGTTTTGTCTGGCCCTGTTCTATATGCAGTAAATAATCAAGTGTACCTTGCCATCGAATCTTGTTAAATCACTGTTGCGTTAACCTTTGCACTTTGTTAACTCACAATAATGCTGTATATCAATAAAATACATTGCTACTTCTCTCTCATGAGTGAAGTGCATAACTAACTTTGACTCCTTCCGTGAGAAATTGGCATAGTCATCAGGATGGCAAATAGTATCACTGATTATTTGCAGAAGCTTGGAGTAAATCTGAGTACCAACTTCTCAGAAGAATGGGTTTGTGACAACTGTCATAATTGAGAAGCTGTTAATAAAAAACCCAGGGTATTAATGCTCTCAACTCCCTAAATAGGCAGAATTAAGGCACAGCTTTGTTAGCTGTAGCCATGAAATGGGTTTGTGACAATGCACGGGGTTACTATGGTTTTACCCCCTTCCCATCAAAACACTACAATAACTGCTCAGTCGCCCTCCCTCCTCCCGGGAAAGGGGTATAGAATTAAAGGGGTAAAGACACTCATGAGTTAAGTTGAGATTTAATAACTAAAATACAATAACATTAAAAATAACAATAATAGTAATGATAATCACAGTAGCAAACCATAATAGTAATATATAAAAGTATACAAATGAGTGAAACAAAGTAAACTGCTCACCACGACCAAGACTCAGCCATTCCTAGCTAACGATCCTGGAGCAGGAAGAAGCCCAAAACTGCAATCCTGGAAAGGAGGTAAGAGCCTGAGCATCTGAGACCGAGAGCTGACCAAGGGAGCAAGGCAACCCCAAGAGAGCAGACCTGGAAAGAGAGAGCACCTCTGAACAGAGTCTCATCTACATATTGGTCATGATGTGCATGATATGGAATAGACTACTGGCCACTTTGGGTCTCAGTCCTAAACCAAAGGTCAAGTCCTAGGCTAGTAATTGGGACTGTGCTCCCTCCCAGCTTCTCCTGCACCTGCAGACACTGACACAGCAGAGAAGCTGAAAAGTCCTTGACTGTCCTGGCAGCAACTTTAAACACCAGTATGTTATCAGCCTTCTTCTCAGCACAAATCTAAAACATAGCCTCTCACTAGCTACTGTGAAGAAAATTAACTCTGTCCCAGCCAAAACCAGGACACAGGTGAAAAACAAAACCTGAAGTGCCAGGGAGGAGATTACAAAGTAAGACCTGTGAAAGAGGGAACAGAGCCTAAGGCAAGGGGAAACAAATTTAAAAACCCACAAACAGAATCTTGCAAACGGAGGAATGAATTATTGACGAATGCATTAGCCCTAGGCATTCCCAGTGCCAGCATCCAAGGTCAGCCTACTGGCATTGTCTTACGTTTGACTGAAGCATTCCAGAAATTAGATAACAGTGAAAAGAAGGAAGTATTTCACCAGAAATGAGATAACAGTGAAAAGAAGGAAGTATTTCAACTCCTCCTGCACCAGCCCCCCAAAAGGGAGATCATAGAATCATAGAATGGCCTGGGTTGAAAAGGACCTTAAAGATCATCTAATTTCAACCCCCCTGCTGTGGGCAGGGTTGCCAACCACTAGACCAGGCTGCCCAGGGCCCCATCCAGCCTCCAGGGATGGGGCATACACAAGTTCTCTGGGCAACGTGTTCCAGAGCCCCACCACCCTCACAGCCACCTGCTCACTCCCATCCCTCAGCAGGATGGGGGTAGAAAATAGGAAGAACAGGAACAGCAAAGCATATGGGTTGAGATAAAGACAAGAAGGTTGCTTACTAATTATCATCTTGGGCAAAACAAACTCAGCTTGGGCAAAAATAAATTTATTACCTGGTAAATATGTAGTCACTGATTCAGTTAGTAGGAAACAAAAAGACAAGCACTAAACCAACACCTTTCCTCCCCACTTTCCCACACTCAGCTTCACTCCTTGACTCCCAGCTCCTCTTCCTCCACCCTCTCTGTCAACATACATCCCTCAGTCTCTCCAGTGAGGCAATGAGTGGCACAAAGAAGGGGTGGCGGAGTGGGCTATGGTCACTACATAGCGATTTCTCTCTGCCCCTCCTTTCCTCTTGCACCTCTCCACTGCTCCAGTGTGTAGCCCTCCATGGGCTGCAGGGGATATCTGCTCTAGCAACATGGAGACCTCCTCCCCTTCCTTCTCTGACCTTGGTGTTCCCTGTGCTGTTTCTCACTCCCCCCACCTCACCTGCCTTCTTTCTCTCCAGTGTCTTCTGCCCTTCCTTAAAGACGTTTTCCCAAAGGTTCCTCCATCTTGCTGTGGGGCTCAGCCGTGCCCTGCAGTGGGTGGGTTGGAGCCAGCTGGAACCGGCTGGGTCCGGCACGGGACAGCCCCGGCCTCTCCTCACAGAGGCCACCCTGCAGCCTCATTCTCTAAAACAGGAGAGATATTACCTCTAAGTTGCTAAAGGCAACTCAGGCAGGAAAGAGGGCAGTTAAGTTGAATATTAGTATGGTGCTTAAATTCTGGCAGTTAGGAAACGAAATGTCTTAGTACATCTAAAATGTTTTAGTTTTAATTCTACTCTCACTGAACCCACATGGCAGGGGGGGTTGGAACTCAATGATCTTCAAGGTCCTTTCCAACCCTAACCATTGTATGATTCTATGATTCAATGAAGTGAATTATATACCTCACAAGGCTCCCTAGTGTGTTCAAACAAACTTATGAATGTTTTACTCTATGTGTTTGTGTTTTTCATTTTTCCATGTCAGCTTTGATTTGTTTCTGAGAGTCTTGTCTTGCTTTCTTGTGACAGCTGATTGTTGGAGCAATGCTGGTTTCTCTTGCCTGGTTTATTTTCTTTTCTGTCTGTCCTTTATTTAAATATTTTTGAATTTTTTTTTCATTGTCACTACTGTTCAGCAACTCAGCAGAATGGGAGATTATACTTACTATTGTCCACACAATGCTTCATACCTCTCTTGTGATATCATTGGTGACTTTCCTAACTGGTCAGTCAATAAAACACTTTTTTTTGGGCAGGACACAACAAAGCCTAACATATGTTTAGACCGCAAGGGAAGGCTACATCTGGTTGGTCAATTATCAAAGACTTTTGAGGTGTTGCTGACTTCTGCAATTTAAACTTTTGACATACTGCATCAAAATTTCCCATGCTATCACATAGTAAAGATTTAAGAACAATTACATAGAAAAAAACTCAATAGATTATGCTTTGTATTTTCTTGCATATAACGGTATTCAGTGTTGACAGGTGGAAAACATGGAATTCCTATGGTGGACCTTAGTACAACATTATATCCTTTTCACATGTTAGGATGAGAAAATATTTGCTTTTACTACATTTTCAAGATATAATTCCTGAATTTCTGGTGTTTTTTTCTAAACACAATTTTAAACAGGTTTTTGTTCACCTACCAAGATTTCGTTGATCACAACGGAAAACTAATTTCAATATATAATATTTCCTATCTGTAAATGTATTGAGGAGATGACATAAAACTAAATGAAAAGTTTGGAAAATTCCCTATTAGCATCAGGGTGGCTTGATTAGAAGACTATCATTTAACCAAAACAGGAACGCTCTACTCTACCAAAAAAGCACCATTTTTTAACTAGCTAAGCACATATTCTGAAAGCAGGAGCTACATGACTACTTGTTTTTCACTAAGATGTTAAAATAGCTCATATATTTTAAAATAAAGAATGCGCGTGTTGCAGACCGTTCTCAAATAGCCAAATGAATTTTCTTTATAAAATTATTCAGATGACTCTAAAACTTCATGCAAACATTATTTAGACCCTGATAAAAAAATGAAGGAATATTAACAGCACAAAATAAACGAAGTATAGTTCACTCACCAGCCCATGAGGGAAGGCTGGTAATGAAAACAAAAGTCTGTAAAAAAATGATTTTCCTGTCCTTTTTATCAATGGATTTATTAGCAGTTCAATGTATTGAACATAAATGTAAATTTTTAGTGAGATTTTCAGTGTGTGAAATGGGTGCTGAATGGCCATGCTGACATTCAAATAATATTTTTTAAAGATACTAATTTTATTTACAGTCACAAATGAACAATAACACACAGATTAAAAATATCAGATAAAAAAATGACAAGCTTATAAATTAATCAAAGAAGAGAAGTCACCTGAACTCTTGTTCTATTGAAGCAAATTAATGTATAACAAATATAAAGCTGTCCAAACTACCTTTCTTCTTATGAACTGGAAGTGGAAGGAGGCAGATGCACACTTCTGTTCAAAGTAGGAAAGAAAGATTGGGTAATAGTGCCTTTCTCATTGAGAAGTTGGAGAGTGAAGAATGGGTCATTTTCTGCTCTGTATCTTTGTGAACAGCTCAGATTAAGTCCTGTGGTCACTCAATTTGTGGATGTTTTCATGTGGAAGCCTTTTCTTCCCATCCCACTTGTCTACCTTTCTTTCTTGATGTAGCTTGTTTATAGTCAATAGCAATTTTAAGCTGTGACCTTAGCATGAACCTTTAATAAAACCAAGTGCTTTTATCAAGATAAAGGCTCCCTTCTCCCTTCCTTGTTCTTTGTCCTTCCTTCCGTGATTGGAAACTCCGTGTATTTCTAGGTGACCGATGTGGGCTACCTGAGGATCCAGTCCCTCCAGTTCACTACACCATGTCCAGCAGGTAGATGTAAATGCAGCCTGGGAGACTACAAAATTATTTTACAGCACACTGACAGAGAAATGAAAGGTGCATGCAAACTCCAGTTTATATGACAGATATTTATGGATGTAGAATCCCATTCTGTTAGATCAGAATCTGATTATACACTGCTTTGGTTTTTCCTACCGTATACTCCCATACAGATGTTACAGGAGATAAAATGTTTTGGAGACTTGATGGAGAGATTTTAGTGAATTGTTTTATGAAAGTCTGAATAAAAATATAGTAATACAGTCTACACCTACTATCTCCTAATATTGACTGTAAAAATCTTTGCTCATTAATAAAGGTTTATGCCAGCATGGAAGGTGTGAACGCTGCAGTCTGCAAATTTTGAGCCAAACTTTATCAGAATCTTTTACACTGTGCAAGTGTCAGACCTGAATTTCCCTATGAGATCTCATGAAAATGAGTCCTTACCTCTAAGGGTGAAAAAAGTATTTTAGAAGAGGTTGCTCTTGTATTGTGGATTGTAAATATTCTGCACCACCCTAGAGTAAACTGGTAATGACTGATCTGTAACACTCCAAGCTTTTATTGTGGATGATACATATTTATAGAATACACTGAGGTTTTTGTTTAGCTATCACAAGTGTAAGATATTTTATTTCTTTACACAATTAATATTATGAGCAATCTGCAGAATATTGTTGGGGACCAATTTGTCACTGCTGCTGACTTTAGCTCAGAGTGTCAGTATAGATGCAATACGTGCATGAATTCACAACATATTAGACCTTTTGAGGCTCCTGTTCAAAGACTCATGAGACATTGGATAAAGAAAAGGCTTTTTTTTTGAGAAGCAGGGTGTATTTGACAGCAAATCGAATAATATTACCTAATACCATGAGCTGATATAAAAAACCTTGATCAAAATGGGAAAAATTAGTATAGGCATCTAACAGTTATGATTAAGAAAAAAAATAAATTTAAATTAAAAATGTTGATTTATGTATTTTACCAGTTTTGTTTGATCGTGTTAATACTGTCACTGAAAGCATTTTGACCTGGAGATAAAGTGAGCCATTTTCCATGGAAACAAAACCTCACACAATCATATCCTAACTGTATCTAAGTTTAATTCTATATGACTATTAATTACTCTTGTGTAAATGTAACTCTGGTCATTTTATACAGTCTCCTTACTGAATGAAATGTAACATTTACACTGACATTGTCATTCAGTTTTTACTTAAATTCTCACTGTAGTCTAAATATTTCCATTTAGGGGACCATGCCAGATCAGCCTTATCTGAACACATAGAAACTGCTGAGGATTTAAGTCATGAAACTTCTGTTTCAAGTATCTCCTGTAATATATTCTGCTGTTAGCTTTGGAGTAGGAATATAGCTGTGAGAAGGCTAAAAGAAAGAAGTAAAACTGCATCTTCTTTGTTGAATTACAAATAAATGGTAGTGTGCATTTTAAACGCTTAATTTAAATAAAATAAATTAGAATGTACCTGTTACAGCTCTCTTGTTGCTATCCTTTCATATGGCTTGCTGACTTTTTCCTGATGGAGATGAAGAAGAGCTGTTCAAGAGTGAACATTGTCCTCACATCCATAAATCTGTTTCTAAAAATGCTACATTTGCTTACAACAGATTAGATCTTTGCAATTTTTGATGGACGGAACAGAGGGAAAGCAAGCAGAAAAACATGAGCATTTATGGACATCAGAGTTCCAAATTCCCTATGGATGCCACAGTTAGGCCGTGATGGGAAATAAAATACAAATGCTTAGCAGTTGATTGTATATAGGCATACATTAGTTCCTGAATTGCAGGCGGATCTGGTGGCTTGGCTCTGAGATCTTACTGGTTCTTGAGTGAATAAATGCTCCTGTTCATATAACTGCAAACACAGTTTTTTGGCATGTTTTGCTTGTTCAGTATAAAGATTTAAATGTTGTATTTTACCTCTAATGGTAACAGCATAGGTGGCCATTAGAATTTGTTTTTTCATCTAGGAAACTGTCTAAAGACTGTTCCTATATCTGTATGCCAAATGTACATGTGTTCTGTGTGTGTTTATGAATGTGTATATATATGTATGATACCTAATTTTTGTCAGGGTAAGGATGATGTAATTGCCATCAAATTGGTCTAGAAATAATGGCTGCCTGAATACACTTAGAAAAACCTATAGTATGAAGGCATTGTTTCTTTAGAAGTTTATGTTCTTAATAAAAGCTATGCAATGTTAAATTACAAGGTCAGTTGAAAGCTCCAAAATGGGTATAGCTTCACCATTTTGACCACTTTAAGTTTAGAATTCAGAATTAAGCTAATGTGGTTTGTACAGGTTTAATTAACTACAAGGCAAGGTTATTGTAAAGGTTAATTAAGATTTACCTCCTATGACTGTAAAGAAACACTTCATGCTAAGTACTTCAAGAGGCATTGTTTCCTATGAGAGCAATACAAGATATTATATTTAGTGGTTTGGCCTTTAAAAAAAAAAAAAAAAAAAAAAAAAAAAAGCTTTTTCTCATTTACTTGAAAGCCTGATAAACATAAATATTACTTTGGCGTTTACCAGTAATACAAGAAAGAGAAAAACAAATTACTTGTAGTGTTTTAGCTGGAACTCTTTTTATCTGTTTCAAGGCACTTGCCCTGTGTCAGCTAGGCATTGGCTGGTTCTCTGAATTATTTTTATAGTGATTAAAGTGGGCTGGTGAGACAAGACCAAAATAGATTCCTTGGCTCTCCACCAGCAGGCAACAAGGGTGTATGTCAAATATACGGCTTTTCATCTTTGAGCAAATTCATCCTCAAAGGTGACTTCTTTAACAAAAAAAACAATAATTAATCAGATAATTATGTTTCTGACTAAACTTCTGAATTGGCAAGAAAATTGCATTTTATTTAAAAATTATTTCCCTAGAACTTATAAAAATGGCATAAAAATGGAATTAGAGAGAAAAAATTGTTTGCATCAACTACATGTAACATCTTAACTCTGACTCACCTGCAAGCATTCACTTAGGATAATCAACACAGGCTTCTATAATTTCTTTTTTTAATAATATCTATTCTGTAGAAAGCTGATGGTGTAAAATTAGGTGCTGATGATATATTACTAGAACATTTGATTCGTGTTTTGAAAACAATTTAAAATACTGTATCAGGGCATCGATCCATGTCATATTACTTAACACTTGTACACCATACAGATTTATAACTAAGTTATCTAGATTCTCTTTAGAATCAATACCACAAAGTTAGTACTTACACAGTCAGATTCATTTGCTTTATTTTGAAAATCTAACTTAGGATGAGATAGCATTGCCTAATTATTGAGAGTAGAGCTAAAGAGACCTCTACATTTGATCAGCCAAGTCCTACCTTCATGCTTCCATTTATCTGGTACTCTGATTATTTGCAAGTTTTGACATGTACAATTTCAGTTGAAAATCTAATATTTTCTCTAAGAATCAGTCTGATATCATTGAGGGCCTCTACTTCCATATTTCTACACAAGGAAAATTTCACACAGGGAAATGGGAACTCCACCTGTTTCAATTTATAAAGTTTAATTAGAAGGGCACTTTGTCAAGAGTATAAGAGTAAATGTGGGTAGAGCAATGCAGAAATAAAGCGTGTTTGCAGATAAATCAGCCCTTCTTTACCATTAAACAAAAAGATTTTTGCCACTGTATAATTCCTTAGACAAAAATCTAAAAATCCTATAGCATTCACCAGTTGAACTGCAGACAAAAATTTGAACGAAATACTTACTATCTGTTAAAGTATTACCTATTTAACAAGACTATAGATTTTACAATGAAGCCAATTTTTGTTCTGTATAAGCCACCTTTTTGTATCTTCATGTTTCCTAATGTAAAATAGAAAGTTTTGCTTCATTCTTTGCAACACTGCTATAAACACCTTTATAATAGTCTCCTCTTGCTTGCTTGCAATATAACATCAGTAACTGAGAAGCTTCATCCACATAAAGTACAGTAGGTGTAACTGTAGTTATTGATATCTTTGTTGATTGACAGAGAATGCTTTCTCCACTTTTTTCATGAAGTATTGTTTTTGGATAGCATAATAGATAAGTTTATGAAATTATTATGCTTGTGATAGTTATGGCTATAACTTGAGCAACTTAACATGAATTCAGCCTTAGACTACATGTGGTACAAAATACACTGTGACAGATATCTATTGGGAAAATTGCTGATTTTATTCATTTGAAAATTCAGCTTTAAATGTCAAAAGCATGAACATACAGGATGATCCTATCTGCAGTTCTCTTAGAATTCAGTCCTCCTTCTAGATCTCCACTTTCTTTCTTTCTGAAGTCTTTTTTTACAAGATTTTAAGAGAATGTTAACATCTTCAACTATTAAAAGTTCTAAAGAAATGCATACTACTACTGCTTGAGATCAGAGCATAGTATTTGATCTTAAACTGGTGGTTTGGGAAAATGAGACATCTTTCATCAATGACAGCTCACATTCAGTTTTGAAGAAGTGCCAGAGGAGTGAGGACTCACATTGTTCTCTCAGTCATTTCCAGGTTTTTGCCTCTGTCTCAGGTTCTTCATCCATCAAAACATCGTCTTAGTAAAGGTTCTGAAAGAAATACAAGCACAGGGTTTTTTTTGTAGGAGTCTTCATCTTCAGTCCTCTTCTGAAAATCATGCTGGCCTGTGCCTAAGCTCAAAAGAATCCCTCTTCTCTTTTTTTGTTCCACACACATCTCTGAAGCTCACCTTAATCTCTTCAGTAGCTGGGAACATACCATAAGCAGTTAATCTTTGTAAGAACTAGAGTCCTCCTCTATTTATAAGTTACTGAGACTGGCATGTACTTTCCTGAGAGCCATGGAATAGCCTTCATAAAATGATTCTAGGCCATGATAAAAGAACCTGCTTGATAATGTGCAATAAAGATGTATTCTGCCTTCTGTACTGTCCTGGGTTAAGCTGAGATAGAGTTAA
>NW_010120648.1:0-218 GCF_000699245.1 Pterocles gutturalis
GATGGCGGTGACGGTGCAGGTGCAGCCTGGGGGTGACGAGGGGAAAATAGGGCTGGGGAGGGGGTGCAGGACAGTGGCTTTGGGTTGTGGGGTGGTGGCTGGGGAAAGGGGGCCCAGGCAATGGGTGGCAGGAGGTGACGCCACACCGCGCCGTGGGGCTGGAAGATGGGGCACCCCCCCGCCCTGGGGCCGGCAGACTCCCTCCCTCTCCCCCCCCT
>NW_010120648.1:265-1400 GCF_000699245.1 Pterocles gutturalis
CAGGTGGGACGGGGGGGTCCCATCGCCGTGGGGCGGGTGCCGATGGGTGCTGTGCCGCAGGGATGCCGTCGCAGCCCACCTCCCTGCACTACGCGAGCCCCTACCAGCTGAGCGCCTACGCGCTGGCGCTGAAGGCGGTGGGGGAGATCATCCAGGACTACGACAGCGACAAACTCTTCCCCGCCTACGGCTTCGGCGCCAAACTCCCCCCCGATGGCAAGATCTCCCACCAGTTCCCCCTGATGGGTGCTGTGCCGCAGGGATGCCGTCGCAGCCCACCTCCCTGCACTACGCGAGCCCCTACCAGCTGAGCGCCTACGCGCTGGCGCTGAAGGCGGTGGGGGAGATCATCCAGGACTACGACAGCGACAAACTCTTCCCCGCCTACGGCTTCGGCGCCAAACTCCCCCCCGATGGCAAGATCTCCCACCAGTTCCCCCTGGTGCGCCCCGGGAAAGGGGGGGACACCAGGGTTGGGGTACCCACAGGAGCTTGGCTTTGGGGGGAAAGCATCTGCCCCACCTGCAGCCTTCCCCAGCATCCCACAGCCGGGGCGGGGGGGACACTGGGAGCTGTGGTCCCCCTCCAAGCGTCTGTCACCATCCCCCAGAACAACAACGCGGAGAACCCCAGCTGCGCCGGCATCGAGGGCGTGCTGGAGTCCTACCTGCAGAGCCTGCGCACCGTTCAGCTCTACGGCCCCACCAACTTCGCCCCCGTCATCAACCAGGTGGCTGGGTGAGCACCAGGGGACTCTCTTCCCTTTACTGTCCCCAAACGCCATCGGTCCCACAGCAGGGCTGCTGGAAGGACCCCATGACTTGTCCCCCCCAACATAGGACGGCTGCCCAGGTGACCGATGGCTCGCAGTACCATGTCCTCCTCATCATCACCGATGGCGTCATCTCCGACATGATGCAGACCAAGGAAGCCATCGTCACCGTAAGGGCATTCTTGTCACCATGAGTCCACCCCACCCCATGGGTGATGCCCCAGCTGCCATCTTGCTTCTGCCCCACAGGCTTCTGCCTTGCCCATGTCCATCATCATCGTGGGAGTGGGGCCGGCTGAGTTTGAGGGTGAGTTGGGGCTTGGGGACACCAGGGAAAGGGGGACGGGAACGGTGTCCCTTCCT
>NW_010120648.1:1429-2170 GCF_000699245.1 Pterocles gutturalis
CCATCGAGGCGCGGTGACCCCAGCTCTCCCCCCCCAGCCATGGAGGAGCTGGACGGTGACGAGGTACGAGTGTCCTCCCGGGGACGTTACGCCGAGAGGGACATTGTGCAGGTAACAACGGCATTGAGTGGGACATGCTGACCCCCTGGTAGCCGCAGGGTTGTTTCCAACTGGGCTGCCAACTTTTTTCCCCTCCCAGTTTGTGCCATTTCGGGATTACGTGGACGATTCGGGAAACCAGGTGCTGAGCATGGCCCGTCTGGCCAAGGACGTACTGGCCGAGATCCCCGAGCAGCTGCTCTCCTACATGAAGACCCGCGACATCAAACCTCGCCGCGCAGACCCCCAGTAGCCCCTCCATGGGTCATGGGGACAAAACCACGTGCCACCCGTCTTCTGGTGGTGGCCAGAGCTTGGCCGTGGAGATGTGGCCTCCCCAAGGGTGACAATCAGCTGGTCAATGGGGCTGGGACCCTCTTCTGGCAGCAACACTGTGGGGACAGACAGCCCTGGCTCTGGCTGCTCCGTCCCTTGGTCACGGTGGGCACGGGACCCCTGGGAGGAGGGCGACCCTGGGGCTGGGTGCATGCCGAGCGCCCCCCCCCCCCGCCAGCTCCTTGGGGCAGGGGGCTTCAGCCCACTCCTGCCTGCACGCCAAAGCTCAGCCGAGCGCCAGCACCCCTGTCCTCTGGTGTTCCACAGCCTGTCCCTTCCATGTCCCATACCTGTCCCCTCCCTGCC
>NW_010120649.1:0-2115 GCF_000699245.1 Pterocles gutturalis
CCACTAACCTCCCCCCTCCACCCACCCATCCATCATCTCCCCGGGGCTACGGGGAGCTGGGAGCCAGCCACCCCACTGGCGTGCACTTACAAGCGCAGGCACTGGGCTTGGCAACATATTTCAAGAGCCTTTTGCCTGCTGCAGGTGCTTTGCATTGACAAATCGAATCATGGGGAAATAATTTATTTCCTAATGCTGTTTGCAGCATGTTAGCAGGAGAATTTACATGAGAGAGATTACTTTAATAACCAAAAAATTACAGTGCAGGCCTCCTCGCCATGTCGGGTTTGATATGTAATTGTTTCAAGTTTAACCTGTCTGGAGGGGGGAAGGTGTTATTAAATCTATAGCATCTCCCGCTGGCGAGGGCAGGCAAGGAGGAGTGCCGTGGCGGGGACCTCCTTCCCTGCTAAATGGGGAATAAGCTGAATTAGCAAATCACTCCAGCCCCCGGCAGAGCTGCTGCCTCCAAGGCGCAGCTGGAGCAGAGGGAATCTTCTTTCCCTTGCTCTTATGCTGATTTAATCGCCTTCTCTTTCCTTCCCTCCTTTTTTTTATTGTGCCTGACCCTACTCAGGGCTCGCCACCTCTGCTCCCCTCTCCTTGGCTTTCTCCCCAGCACTGCTGCAGGCTTGGTCTCCACTTTTCCCAGGGGCTGGGAGAGGAGCTGTGCAAGCCCTCAGGGAGGGGGAGAGTCGAGATTTGATTCAGCATCATGTATCTGGGTTTGGAGGGTTCCACTCACAGGACCGTTTTATTCCAGATGGAGAAATAGCCGGTGCTGCCCTCCTTCCCGTGCCCCTCCGGTCAGGGTGAGGAGGCTCTCATTGGTCCAGGGAAGGGGACCCATGTACTTTGGTATCTGATCTCGTGAGATCCCTTGAAGCGTTTCCCTCCTTGCCCGCCGCAGCGGTTTTGTGACTCTGACCCCATTCTCTTCTCTCTTGGCAGCAAGAGCTCCATCCTGAAGGATGCCATGGCCGCGGGCACCCCCAAGGTAAGTGAGCACAACTCAGCACACTTCTCCCCCACCAAGGGATGCTCTTTACACCCCCTCACCTTCCCAGCCCACTCCCTGTCCTGCTGCTCAGTGTCCCCCAGGAAGGTGGCCATGCTCTGGGGGCTGGCCAGCATTCAGGGATGCTGCTGTTCCCATTCACCCACTGGGCCGGAGCAGTCAGGTCCCCACAGGGGCTCTCTCGTTCTCCATGCAGCTGAGGGATGGTGGGGCTGAAGGACCCGGCGGGCTCTGGGACTCCAGATTGTGTCTAATGACAGCTAATGAGAGCTGATCACATGCAGGCTGAGCTCAGCCTGGGAAATCATGTGTGCGGGTTCCTGGAGCCAGAGCCATATGCCAGCTTTGGAAGAGGGGAGTAGAAGTGCATTTGGGGGATGAAGCACACCCAAGGAGGAGCCCAAATCACTAAAAGACCCCATCTCAGTTGCATCCCCCTCCCCAGGATCCACCTCCCATCCCTTTAACTCAGAAAAAATACAAAATACATGGAGCATCATGGCATCACTGCAAGGGGCATCACTTACTAACTAGTATTACTCATAGCTGGACTTCGTATGACATGGGGTGGGAAGGACCAGAGCTTGGGCAGGCATGTAGGTGGCAGGAAGCACCGCTGGGCAGCTGGGCATTGCATGGCCTCTGAAAACCATGCTGTGCTCCCCAAGACAGGCAAAGCAGTCCAGATTCTCCTACACTTCTGCAGACACAGTCCAAGCCAGGGAGGCTCCTGGCTCCCAGGAAAGCACAGGGCATCTCTCACAGGAGATGTCTTCATGCTTGTTTTAATAGAATTGACTTCAGGTCTTGCTCTCCCTTATTTTTTTCTGGAAGCTTTGGGTAGATTTTGGTATGTGGTGTCAGAAACGGTGACTGAAATTTCAGCTCTAGGTTTCCCCCCTGGGGCTGGGTGTCTTGCCAAGCACATCAACACCTTGTCTGCCCCATGAAGCAAGGTGCTGGGGGGCCACCCTGCTGACCCAAGTTCCCGGCAGGCGGGGATACCTCCCAAACAAACCCAACAATTTCCCAAACCCTCCAAGGGAAAAGAAAGATCACAGTGGTACTCCATAGTCCTCCACACCTTTGGCATTCCT
>NW_010120649.1:2146-5552 GCF_000699245.1 Pterocles gutturalis
CTATCCCTGTCTCCTGTGCCCTGTCCCGGGAGAAGAGAGGAGACCTGACTGTTTCTCTCATGAAAAAAAAGCAGAGCAGAAAGAAATCTCCAAACCCACCCACCACTGAAAATCCACAGATTGTGAGGTTGCCTTGGGATGTCTCGAAGGAGCTGGAAAGGGCACCTGCAAAATGAAAGCAGCTGGACTCTGCAAGCTTCCCTCTCCCTCCTCGTCAGGTCCGAGTGTAGATAACTCAACAGTCCCCAACACATCACCTGCGAGGCAGAAGGACGGCTAGGAAGACAGATTAGCTGTTTGGAGGGAAACGCAGCAAGTGACTGACAGAGACCAGATAAAGAAGAAGGTCCATCTCACGGCAGGGCCGGGCTTTTGAAGTTTCCATTGACAAAGAATCCCTTTTGCCTTGAGCGAGGGGATTAAACTGGGACTGGAGCGTCGTTCTATGTAAAAGAGATCAATCGTCCCCTGTCACCACATGGATCTTTTCCCTTTGCCCATCACGTCTGGGGCTAAGAACATTAACTTCAAGAAGCCAGGAGAGCAGGGAGGGAGAGGGTGAAATCAGGAAATCTTTCATTCCCTTCTCAGAGAGCTTGAAAGCCTCTCAGCCCAGGAGGATTCATTATTTCTAGGTGGCTTTTGCTGGGAGACAAGTCCTGTGTGGCATGGGAAGGCACAGCAGTGTCACCTCCACCTCAGCTTGGTATTAAAGGCCTTTGTAACGAGGCGGGATTGAGGAGGAAGGTGGTGGGGTGATGAAGGCTGCCCTTTCCCTTTGCGCCCACTGAGTGTTTGCAACATGGGGTGGGAATAGCCCATCAGGATGTGAAGTCCCTCCAAGGAAGTCCTGCTGGGGACAAAGCTGGGCCTCTGGGCCACCTTTAACAGGGGTCCCAGGCAAAGGGATGGGGGACAGACCCCCAGGGTGGGCTTGCAGGCCATGCCCAGGAACCCAGGCATCACTGGAGGTCTGGCAGGCACCTGTGCCATGGCCCACTTCCCACCCTGGGCACCAGTGGAAGGAGTCACAGGGACTGCCATGACGTTTCCTGGCTGGTCCTTTTCCTGGTGCCCACAAAAGGGCCAGCAGCTCCAGCAGCTCCGCAGCCAGAGGAAGAGGCTGCACCTCCCCATCCCTCAGGAGCATCCCCTGGCAGCACAGGCAGGGGCAAGCTGGTTGCACTCAGGGACATGGGAACTCAGGTGGCGTGCCAGCTTGCTGTGTTGCTTTTGAGGACACCAGTAACTTTAGGACTCATGTAGGACCTCTGCATATAGTATCACTACCATAGCTGCTTCTGTGCTGGCCTGAGGCTCTTCCCAGGGTGGAAGACAGCGGGATTTAACCCCCCTGTTGCTCTGTCTCCTGGCTATGTTCCCATCCCTTCCCCACAGTTGTCCCAGAAAGCATCTCTCCTGGCAATAAAAGCCCAAATGTAAGCGCATGTTCCTCACTCACCACTTTCCTGCCCCTGAAGAACTGTCACTCACTGCACCAGGTCAATTTTCATGGCGATATGTCAAAGAAAATCCAATCACTTAACATGCGATGTGATGAGTGCAGGATTATTGTATCAGGTTCTTCCATTATCGGAGCCGATGGAGGCAGTGATGGCCAAGCAAAGGCTGCGAGCTGGGGGGCTCCAGCCAGCATGTCTGCTGGGTACATGGTCTCCCTTTCTGTGAAGGCAGCTCGGAGGGCAGTGCCGGGCACCATGTAGCTCTGCAGCATTAATGATCCTTGTTTGCTTTCCATGAGAGACCAAGCCCAATCGATCATGTCATGCCAGTGTGGACAAGCCACTTGGACAAGCAGCTGACAAACCTGCGTGGTGAGCCTCAGGATGAGATTTCTATCCAACCCTGGCTGCCACGTATTTAGGAAAGCTGGTGACAGCCTCTGGCTGGGGAAAGGGCCTAAGGTCGCTGCCTGGTGTCTGCAAGAAGTCCTATCACCTGCCAATACCAAGGGGAACAGTGCTGTCTCCTCCCAGCTGCAGTTTCTGTCCCTGTGCCTATGCTTGGCAGAAGACAGAGGTGCAAAAAGCCCATCTCCTTTGCAGAAAGCACACCCAGTGGCCCTGCTCTGGGAAGGGTCTTCCTCAGGCATTGGGCTTCAAGGAGATCCTGGACAATCATATCATCCTCCTCTTCTGACATGTCCGACACACCAGAAGGAAGAGGAGGGGTGGGAAAAGAAATTCTTCACCAAGAAGTTTCAGTGTTGGTGGGAACAGATGCTTCACGCTCATGAAGACCACTTCTTTGCCACTGCCTCTCTTAGCCTCTTAGCTACAAACTGTTACCTATCACCTAAAAGGTGACCTTATACCCCCTGTGAAAGTGCTGGTTCTGGCCACTGACGGGGAAGAGGCTGGGCTCCATGAACATCCGTGAAGTTCAGCATTCATTTTCTGCTGCTGCTTCCTAATACACGACTGCAAATTGCCTTTCCCACTAACAGTCCAGCCTGTGCGCTGGCTCTGGCTGCAGACTAGCTCTGACACGAGTGGCCAGGAACAAAATCCATCTCCCACACCCAGCAGATGCTCGTGGCCGGTTTGTTTAGGTGCGCACCCAGCTCCTCGGAGGGTGCCCGCGGGCAGGCGGCCAGCACGCTGCTCCGAGACCTCCGGCGGAGCTGGGAACCGAGCCACAGTGCCAGAGGCCTTGGAGTCCCCCACCCAGCCCCGTGGTTTTACAGCTTCACTGAGCCATTTGAGATAGAATTACAGTACCTAGAGGGAAATTTGACCGCTAAAGCCCTCCAAGGAAAAAGAGCTTTGGAGCAAGCAAGATTTGGAGCCTTAAACCTTAGCAGAATGTCTGTATTAAGCCTCGCTGCCTCGCTCAAGATGAAATTTCTAGCACGACCATTTAACTTCTCCATATCATGTCTGGTGGTGGGAACAGGGGACGGGTGTCAGGGCCCCAGGGCTTTAACTCCTTCTCTTGTGTCACTGAGTCACTGGAGGGGCTGGAGAAGTCACCCACCGTATCTGTGCCCCCTCCCTCTGTAACTGTGATTTACAAGGAAAGATTAAAAATCTAAATCTGAGTATGGTGGCAAAGCTATGGCCAAGCCAGGGACAGGAGAACAGCCCATAGATACGCGAAGGAGGGGAAATTACCTAGGATGAGTGTAGGCTGAACACGCTCCCTGCCAGTTCAGGGTGATAAATACCAAAGCCAGTGCAAAAAAAATCTCTGCCAGGTTTTATTCCATAAAACAAATTACCCCATGAACAAACAAAGCCCCTCACTCCCCTTGGGCCAAACAGCTGTGTCCTCCCATTATTCCGGGGGAAACCGCTGCGTTCGGCAGGAGGAGCAGAGAGGGATGTGGTCCCGGAGGGGAGCCGGACAAGCTGGCAGACCCCGGCAGAGCTTGGCCAGAACTCTT
>NW_010120649.1:5583-7963 GCF_000699245.1 Pterocles gutturalis
CCAATGGGCAGTTCTGCTGGAGGTGGCCCCTTTCCCCACCATGTAGCTGGTGTCCTGCCCAAGAGGACCCAGAGCAAAATTGCAGTCCCAGGTGTGACCGTAACATGCACACAAATAAATCAGTAGCTCACATTTCTGTAAGCTTATTCTGCTTGTGAACCACTGGAATCCTTCAGTGAAGGCCAGAAGCTGCTGATACCATTATTTCTGTTCACTGTTCACAACCTTCTCACATTTAAGCCTTTCATCGCCAGCTCCATCCCACCTTTATCTCTGTCAGCTAAAAGCCACTAGATAATTTTACCTCTAAATTTCCCGGGAGCAAATGTGGACCCTCCAAAAGCTTCTAGGAAACTCAGCTCTAATAGTAGCATCTTTGTGTCAGGGATCCTCCAGCAATAACATAAAAAATGGCTAGCAGAGTTAAGGGGGAAAATCGCAGCAAGGCCTGGTATCACTCATTGCTTTCGGGTTACAGTTCCCAAGTGATAACAGCTATTAGCAACACTTTGACGGTTTCCCTACCGTGGAGGGGAGGGCAGGAGACAGAAAACATGTCAAGCCATCACCTCCATGTTAAGTGATAAGTACCTATTTAGTCGGCGGAGTTAAAGCTGAATGCATCAAGCAGGAAACACTTTGTGCCAAAATAAAAAAAAAAAAAAAATTTAAAAGGCCATATGGATACATAAAAAGCAGGGTTAGGGTATTTGTTCTGCTGACAGCAGCTGTGATGGATTGTTTAAGAAAAATAGACTCCCTGTGTTTTTCCAGGGCTATCAGAAAGCAGGAGTCCAGCACTTTAATACTCTCGAATGACTGGCCTTGAGAGGCAGCAGCATGTCCGTGGCACTGGCTGGGCTCTCCCAGCGCTGACACCTGCCCCGGCTGCCGGCGAGGGGCAGCGCGTGGGG
The DNA here is from genome assembly GCF_000699245.1 of Pterocles gutturalis. NCBI lineage: Eukaryota > Metazoa > Chordata > Aves > Pterocliformes > Pteroclidae > Pterocles > Pterocles gutturalis. The sequence goes on from NW_010120649.1 coordinate 6,498, forward strand.
CTAGGGGCGGCGGGTGTCGGCAATTTCCATCCATTTCCTCAGGCCAGCAGCTGCACCCTGACACCCGTCCCCTCCCCTCGTGCTGCCCCAGGCCCACGCCTTGAGTGCCCATGGGTCAGGAGCCGGCGGTGTGTTGGCAGCACAGGTGCCCTTGCCGGCGTCGCCTCGGAGCTGCCCACGCTCCTCTGCCCGAGCAGGGAGGAGCAGGTCTGGAGAGCAATGGGCTGGGATCACAGCAGCTGGCACACCGGCTGCATGGTGCACATTTGATTCATTTCAAACCTGCCCGTGTATTTATATACATAAACTGTATGTTGTTCCTAATTGCAATGAGACTGCTGGAACATTCGCAGATGCTGCAGCCCAGCTCTGCAGAATCTCATGGTCCATGGAGGGTGTCGGGAGCTACCCAGGTGTGAATCTCGCCGCGTGAGCAAGGCTTGCGTGGCCTCTGCTTCCTGCAGTGCTGCATCCCCAGGGAGAGCCCGCATCCACGGACACAGGCGGGGAAAGCCATACACCCAGATGTGTCTCTTCCCCTTGGCCACGGCACAGCTGGGCTCCAAGGGTGGGATGGAAACACCAAGCGGTGCCATGGCTGCCCGGCACAGCAGGAGGGGCAGGAGGAAGGAGGGAGTACATGGCTTGGACAAGATTGATGGCCTCGTTGCCATTAAGAAAAAAATTAGCCGGTGGCGGCTATCATATTAAAGGGTGAAGAAGCCGTGAATTATTTTCTTAAAGATCTTATCACTTACAATGATAATTTTACCTTCCAAAAGGCCACTTTTAATGAGGCAAGCCAGGCAAAAAGTCATGATTTAATGCCAGATTTTTTTTCCAAACACATTTTACTGCTTTTTTGTCCATGTTTAAAAAGCGCCGGTGACCTTTTTTTATTTAGCTTGCCCCAGGTGTAATGCTCAGGCTGATCCTCTCAGGGTTTATAACCTCCGCAGAGAGTGCCTTTACCCAATGGAGAGATGATTTAAAGGGGAGGGAGAAATATGAGGCTGCACGGCCGCTTGCACAAGGCCCCTGCTCCATCTTTGATGCTGGGAGCCGTGGTTTGCCAAGCGAGGGGGGACTGGGGAGGAAGGAGGGTGCTCTCACCCCGACAGCCCCACTCAGACGCACCCTGAAGGGGAGCTGGGCTGGACTGGCAATGAGGCAGGGGTGGGCTGCCCAGTGGCTTTTCCCCAGGGGGAAAAGAGACATCTCAGCATCAAGGCTTGTTCCCACCATGCCAAAGCAGCCAGTCCCTAAGGTAGGGAGCATCTCTGCACAGCTGTACGGCATGCCTGTCTGCACGCAGAGCACCCAGTGACATGTTTTTGGAGTGGAATGCCAGAATTTGGGTCTGCCCTGCAGCATGGGCATGCACAAGGGCTGGAAGGACATGTGTAAAGCTGCCTTTTCTCCCCACAGCCATCTTCCCAGATGCTGGTCAAGAGAGGGATGGGGAT
>NW_010120649.1:8002-10565 GCF_000699245.1 Pterocles gutturalis
GGGAGTGAGCGGTGTGGATGCCAGGGGCAGCAAATCCTCAGCTTGGCACGCTGTGGCCATGCATTCTCAACACTTAGCCATCAGAAAACAGCCCCAACACGACGATTTGGGATAAAAGAGGACAAAATTGGGATGGCAGAGAGGCTGGCCTAATGCAAAAATGGAAGTCACCCTGATGGCGAGTGCCTTTCCTAATCCCTTAGCCCCTGAGCCCGCATCCCCGCCTGCCCCATGGCTGCCTGCAGGGCAACATGTGCCACAGCGCACGGAAATGAGAAAAACAAATGAAGTCAAGTTTCCTAAGAGCGAAGGAGAAGTGTGACTTGGCATCTCTAACACTGTGTTTAACATGCCGGCGAGGTATTTAGAATTGAAGTGCTTGCACACAATTTAAAAATAGACAGTTTATTAATCTAAACTGCAAGTGTATGTAGAAGAGGCCTCGAGATTGACATCTTTGGGATTAGTTTAGCCCTGCGTTTTTCCAGAGGTCATCGCCATGGTGCTCAGGAGGTTTGTGGAATAAATGGGGCCGGCGTTCTTCCCAGGACCACACGCTAAAAACTAATACATAACGTTTAATTTACTGTCTCCATAGCTAGCCTAACCATTTTTCACATAATAATATTGGATTAGAGCTACCAGAAGCTGAGGGGGGAGCTGGAGGCGGGGAGGGTTTGTCTGTCTGTCGCTGAGGAGTGGGGAGATGGGTATTTTTTCCCCTTCTCTAGAATACGTTGGAAGATAAAACGGATTTAACCCTCCCAGCTCCAGGGTGCTTGGCTTGTTAGAGGAGTGCACTGCTGCAATCAGGGCTGTTGTTCTGAGTCACACCTGAAGGCTTTGAGCCCCCGTCCCTCCGTTTTACGGGACATGTGCAATTCTGCTTCTTCAAAAATGGTCCTTGTTCTCTATTTAGAAAATAAAGAAACTAAACAACAGCAGGAGCTTGGCATCTGCACTCTGCAGAAATTCTCCTGGCAGCTTCACATGGTTATCAGAAGGTTTCTCCAGAAACAAACGAGCCACTTACCAAAACCCATCACCAGTTGGGTTCAGACAGCACATGAGGCGGGAGAGCTCCCCTGCTCTGCCCAGCTCTCCCCTGGTAAGTGGAGGCTGGTCTCTTGGGGCAGCCCTCGCTGGGTACCCCAGCTCCACCAACTCCCAGTGGCCCTCCCCGCACCTGGCATCCCCGTCGGGCTGAGCTGAGGAGCGAGCGTGCCAGCCCTGAGATGTGGTCAGACCTGGGCACTGGCAGGGGGGGGCCTGGGGGGGAGGGGCCATGCTGGGGAAGATAACCAAGCATCCCAGCAGGTGATTCCCCTGTGACCCCTTTCAGGACATCACGACTCTGCAGGGCTGGTAGAGCCATGCTTTAGGGCAGAGACCTGTGGTGCAGACAGGGATGTGGCTCTTGCCTTCATGGCAAGGCTGGCAGATCATGCCCATGGGGTTGAACCCAGCATCCCAAATCCTCATGCCCTGCCTCCATCCCGAGCCTGCCCTCCCTCCATGCCCACGCCAACCGTGCTGTTGTGGTTTTCTCACCAGGAGAGCTGTCCGAGCTCAGGGGATCGCATCCTGCTGACTGAACCAATTTGTATGCTGAGTCATTTTCCCACCTGCTCATATCTTTCAAAAAAATGCACATTTTTTCACGTTTCATTTCAGCCCAGAGGCAAGTGTTTCTGGAATACTTGCCTTTCTCCAAGGTATTATGCTTTTTAATAATGTTGTCACCACACTTGACCTGTCCAATTCAGATGATATCTACATGTCTCTTCGCAAACATACACATCTCCAAGCAGTCATTTATTGTCGAATCTTGCCAGCTGATTCTCAGAAACAAACATCTGGAGAGACGCATTTCCAGTGTACATTTTTTACGATGTATTAGGCTATATTTAGCCTAGTTTATCTAATTTATAATTTAAATTAGAATTTAAAATTGCATTTTTCCCTCAAACTCTTCTAATAATAAAGTTCACTTGCAACTCAGTGTACATTTTTTTAAATGCTGTCAAACTCCGGCAGTAATTTTCCCGCTAGAGTTCACTGTGTGTAGAATTTAGACTTACCTACTATTGACTTGAAGTTTATCAGTGATTTCTTAGGTCTCAAATATCACTGATCTTTTTAACCTCCTAAAAGGCCCTTTTTTTCTCTGCTACTTATTAAAACAAATAGCATCATTATGGAATGAAGAGGTAGTTGCGCTGCAAAGGTGCTGAAAGGTTTACTGCAGTTTACAAAGCTACCGAGAGATTTAGTGGCACTTAGAGGGGTGGACAAGGGCACAGTAGCACGGCTCCACGTCAGCACGCCTTCACCTTACAGTATGAATTTCTTGTGTGATTTTCACGCATCATTTCCAGCAGGGACTGATTCTGCCCCCAGCCACCAGACTTGGGGAAAAAATGACAATCACTTTGTTGCCTGATGCATTTGCACTTTGCTAGACCCTGCAGCCCCATCCCGTCATGGGACAGGTTCCCCCAGGAAGCACAGAGCCAGCCCCACAGCCCGGCAGTCCATCCCAGCACAACCCCACAGCCCAGCA
>NW_010120649.1:10596-14380 GCF_000699245.1 Pterocles gutturalis
TTTGAGGACAGCTTAGCGAAGGGCAGAGAGCTCAGCAATGCTCACAGCATGAATTTCTCCTTTCTCTTGCAGTCAATTTTGTTGTCGGCCTCAATCAAGCGGGAAGGAGATTCTCCAACAGCATCGCCCCACTCCTCAGATGACATCCATCACTCGGACAGATACCAGGTAAGCAGGCGGATGCCGTCGCTGGTGTCAGCCTCAGGCAGAGAGCCAGTTCTCCCCAGTGCCTGCAGCTCTCTGTGTGAGAATGCCCGGCTCCCAGCTCTGCCCAGTGCCCCAGCTCGCCTGCCTGCAGCGCAGGGCTGTGAGCACTTGGTCCCTCGCACGGCTACCAAGGTGTGCTTTTGTCTGCAGAGTCCTCCCAGCTCTGCCTTTAAACCACAGCTGTGCAAAACTGCTTTCAATCTTTGTAGAGGTTTCTGTTGCATTATATTCATCATCTCAGTTGTTGCCATGGCTGTTTGTCATCACTTACTCCGTGCCACAGGGAAACTATCAGAGAAGGGATTTTTTTTGTAAAACAGTGAGTGATGTCAGCCTGCAGCAGACCAAAATTCTCCTTTTCACTGGTGTGCCGCTGCCCAGCAAACTGACTCGTGAATCCCACCCAAAACAGAAATGGCTTTGGACCATCCACAGCCATGCCAGCATGTTTTATAAAACACCTCTGCCCAGAGGAGCAGCAGGTCTTGGCTGTGACACAGTGAGTAAATGTTGAGGGAGATTGAGCAAGAAAAGAAGAGAAAGGCATCAGCACAAGGACAGCTTTGCTTGTTGTCTCTCTGTATTTTTGGGGCAGGCTGGCACACTTGACTTCAACTCAACACACATCCAACTGTTTGGCTGCAAGCCTGCACTTGGCCACTGGCTCCAAGCAAGATCGGAAAGGCAGCAGACAGATGAACGCTGGTCTTCAGCACAGGCCCAAGCATGCCTTTAGCTGCGGGGTGGACAGGCTGGGTGGGCCATGGCTGTACCAGCCTGGCATATGCCCATCACCCTGTATCCTCCAGCGCTCTGCAGCAATGCCCTGTGCCTAGAGGCAGGCAGACGGTCAGGTCATCCTGCATCAGCCACTTTGCATGTGCCAGGTCTGCGTTTGGATCTGCAGAGGGAGAGGCTGGTGACCAGTGCTGGGGATCGAGCTGTGCAGCCCCAGTTAAAGCACACGTTGCTGAAGACAGGTCCTATTAGTAGCAGATTTGTACATTTGTTGCCCATTGTTCTGTCTTCTGTCCTATTTAGTGGTTATATTATCAAATACAGACCACATCCTCCATTGTTTGCTACTTATGTAGCCTTCAGTTATAACCTGGTGTCACATCAAAGTCACTTTACCCTCCTATGAACTATGAGACCTGATACAAAGTAAGAGAAGCAAAACCCTGCAGAAGACAGAGAAATGCCTGAATCAGGTAATCCCGCTCTCCTTCCTGCCTGTTTATTAAGGCTAATAAATAAATCATATTCTTTCCAAAAGGGCATGGAGGAGACTTTTGCCATAGCCCCTTTGTTGGGGGACACCCCTCCCTTCCCACTCCTCCAGACTTCAGTCTCTGGGAAATTGGTGGTCCCTTGCAGTCCTCCGTTCCTATAAATTTTTATTATGTCATACTTGAGGACAAATATTCTCAGCAGAAGCCCCTTCTATGTGCTGAGTCTAGCTAGTCTCTAATGTGTTTTGAGTTTGTGAGTGTATTTTATGGAGGGTTCCAGCCCCTAATGCAAATGTGTAATGGGAGTTGTAAGTCTGCACTGCAGGGAGGAAAGACCTCTGGGGCCTGATTTTCATTTACGCTTGTGCTGGCTGCGTTATGCTGCTCTGGCAGCGTAAAGGGACCTCAGAGTGGGTGCCAGGGTTGTGTAAAGCCTCAGTATATCCTTAATAAAGCTACAGTATGAGTGAAAATTCAGTCTTTCTGGCTTAGCAAGGGAAATGCTCAGGAAGCAGAGCAGAAGACTCTCATGGTCGTGACTTTAAGGGCTGCAAAATTTAGCTTTCCATATGCAGAGGTGTGCTGGAATTACAAATGTCCCTTGTGTTATCTGTGATCTAATCGTGAATATACACTATATTAGTAACATGCTAGAAGGTGAGTTATTGGCATATAGGTTTTCAGAGTTCCTGTGGCTCGGTTTTCTTAGTCTTCATGCTCATTTACCATGAGGATATTTAGGGAAGGAGATTTATGAATAGGAGTGCTACAGGAATATGGGTTTTTACAGCGCTTGGACTGCTTGCATTGCTCCCTGTGCTGAGAGCGAGCTGCAGCAGAGGCAGTGGGGTGGCTCCATGATGTGGGGAGGGGGGATCCCCTTGCCTTCCCTCTGCCAAGACTGGCTTCTGGAGCTTGGTACATGGACACTGAGTGGACTGAGGTGGTGGCATCTGGTGTAGTGCAGGACCTTGTGGTATGGGTCAGTGGTGGGTGCTCCTCTGAGATACAGTATGACCTGTTAGTCAGGGCTTTTTTTGTGCTCCGAGTAAAAATAAGGCCATTTAAGTTAGTTTCAGATACAACCCCGAATCCCCAGTGGAAAAATCAACAGCAAATTGTAAGTCATTCACTGTACTGCAAAGATAACATTTCAGGCTCAGAGGGAGACCACCTTGCATGGGCCAGCTGAGCCCACACAGTATTTGTGGCTGAGTAACATGTGGACTAAGTATAACTGAAAGCCTAAAATCCTTGTCCGGGAAAGACTCACCTCCCTCCACCTGAGCTCAGCGGTGAGCATGCCTCCTGAAAGACAGCTTAATTAATTAGAAGGGTAAAACAATCAGCAGCTTTGATTCTGTAAGTAAGCACGTGGACGAAAATACAGCTGTGTTTCAGCTTGCAGACAGAGCTGGGGTGTACGGTGCGGGTCAGCACTGCACAAAGCTTACCAGCCAGCACCTGAACTACTGACTGCCCATCACCTTCTGCCACAGCAAACCGTATCAGGTTTTGTTTCGTTTTCCCTCTGAAGAAGGAAACACAGGTTGTCAGATGCCAGAGCAAAGACCTGAAATGTAGGTTTGAGGCGGAAACAGATGGGATTTGTGTACATAGGAGCCTGTCCTGCCCAATTCCTAGCCCCTGGCTCTGTCCTACCCTCAGGCTGCTGCCCTGGGGCTGTCCCCTACCACAGCTGTGGGCAGACCTGGGGAGGAAATCCACGAGCCAGGTTGATTGCCCAGGCTTGCTGACACCCAGAAGGTAGAAGAGGGGGAAGAGGCTGAGCAGCAGAGGGAGGTGGCAGGGCTCCACCTCCAGCCTGGGTGGCCCCACACCCTGGGGCGCAGGCCACTTCTCCTCGGGAAGATTGCAGAGCCGGAGCCCAAGGCCGGTGCCGTTGGGGCGGGTCGGGCGGAGGTGCCCAGCCCAGCCCCAGTGGACACAGCCAGCGCTGGCAGGATGGGCGGGCAGGCCTGGGTTCCATGGTGGGGCAGGGGTCCACAGGGTGGCCTCTGCGCCCCCATTGACCATGTGTTGCCCTCCAGCCCTGATTGGCCAGGTGTCCTAGGGCCCCAAGGGCCCCCAATCCCTAATTGGACAAGAAAAGTTGGGGAGCCGTTGTTGCTGGTTCCTGATTGGCCAGCACCTTTGGGTTACAGTTGGGCCCAGGGCCCTGATTGGCCAGTGCTGTTGGGCCTAAAGGGCTCTCAATTCCTATTGGGCAAGGAAACCTGGCTTCCAGTTGTTCCTGGGCCCTGATTGGTCAATTGCTCCTGGATTCCTGTTGCCCCTGGACCTTGACTGGCCACGTATCCTCGGCTCCAGTGGCTCCTGATTTC
>NW_010120650.1:0-453 GCF_000699245.1 Pterocles gutturalis
GACCCTCAGTGTTCTGAAAGATGAGGGATGCGGGCTGGGCATGGGCCAAGGTTGGGAATTCAGGGAGGGGTTTTCAAGTTCGGGTAGGGGAGAGGGTTGTCCAGGTCCCGGGAGCGGCTGAGTTTTCGGCAGAGCTCTGGTGTGTGCCGGGCAGGGCAGTTCCAGCCTGTGTCTGTGTTGGTGTGTGGTTTGTGTAGTTTTTATCATGTGTCTTAATCCTTGCTGAGGTCTCGATGTCATTGCTGCACGTTGTGCTCGAGGAACATGGCATGCAGCTGGGATGCCATCCGTAGGGTCTGGAGCGTCCCTACTCGTTGGGATAGCGCCAGTCCGGTGCATCTTTTCTGGCATTCTGAGCGTGACGTGTGGATTCTTCTTGCGTCTCAGAAGTTTTGGGTCGCTCCTCTTTTGCGCCGTCGTTGTGGGCTGTGTGGGCAGCCCTGGTCTCTCGCC
>NW_010120650.1:570-1069 GCF_000699245.1 Pterocles gutturalis
TTTTGCGTGGGCCTACCGTAGAGCCTCCTTGCCTCACCGTTGTGGCCCCGCATGTTGTCTGACCTGACAGCGTTTGCGGTGCAGGAGTTGTTCCTGTTGCGCAGAGTTTTCTCTCATCTTTCAGTTGTGTTGTTTGTAGTGTTCTGTGTAGTGCTGGTCTGTGTGTCTGTGTGTTTGGCTTGGAGCTGCTCTGCTGGGGACTGTCGAGTCGCGTAGGTGATGTAGCGATGAGAGTCTACGTTTTAATGCGTTGATATACCTTGTCCATTTTGGCTAAGCTTGCCCGGTCCTCTCAGATTGACTGAGTAGCTGTTGGCAGGTTGTGTGGACTGTTGTCTCAATAGTGTTTTCTGGGGATGATGGGAGCCATCTGGGCGTGGCCGTTCAGCTGTAGGAAAGCAGGTTGAATTCAGTTTTGGGCCCCTCGCCACAAGAAGGACACTGAGGTGCTGGAGCGAGTCCAGAGAAGGGCAACGAAGCTGGTGAAGGGTCTGGAGCA
>NW_010120650.1:1086-1600 GCF_000699245.1 Pterocles gutturalis
GTTGAGCTGTCACTCAGCATGTGGGTGATTTGTTTGATATTGCTCTTTCAGGCACAGAGCAACGAGCCATGCAGCAAAGGGCACCTGAGGAGAGGCGAGCGCAGTGCCGCGAGAAGGTGGGTTATTGCGCGGCGTCGGAAGGAAGATGTGAGTGGTGGCTACGTGAGTAGCTTTACGGTTTGTGTTTTTGTTTTATTTTGAAAGTACAAAGCAACAAGTGAAGCGGGATGTCGGCACCGGAGGTGGCTCGGGCAAGGTGAGCCTAGCGGGCTGGAGTGGTTATTTTTCAGCTGTTATATTGTTGGTGAACATATAAGCACCCCTTGTTTGTATTTTACAGGTGCTACACGAGCCTCAAACTGTCAACATCTAACCGGTGAAGGCAAGGTGGGTGAGCAACAAAGGTAGAGGAGCAGGAGATGGGAATTACTGCGGGCAGGCTGCAGTTTCAGTCGGTGTCTTAGCACACGTCTTTCGTCTTGTTTTTTTTTTTTTCAGGTGCCGCACATGGCTG
>NW_010120650.1:1730-3208 GCF_000699245.1 Pterocles gutturalis
TGGGAACTGGACGAGCAGTGGTGGTGAGGTGGGGAGGTAGCGAGGAGGAGCACGGGGCTGGTGATTTCTCTCAAGCACGACAGTAACTTTGTTCCTTGGTCTCTGAGGTGCCAGAAGCAATGCAGGCCGCAGGGACCGGCTTTGGATTTTGAATGGGGCAGGTGAGCGACATGCCGTGGTGCATTGGAGCAGGAGGTGGGTCTTGTAGAAGGGCCTCTTGTGCTCCTGGCATTTTTGCCTTTGCACCCTGACCTCTTGACCTTTACTCTCTTACCTTCTGGCATTTGACCCCTGCTCTTTTGACCTTTAAACTTCTGACCTTTCAACATTTGATACCCTTTGAACTTTGACCTTTGGAATTTTGGCCCCTAATGTTTTGATGTTGACTCCCTGACCCCGTAACCTTTCAACTTTTGACCCTGTGACCTGTGACCTGGCAATGGTTTCCATTTAACCTTTGACCGGGTGACATTTTGACCCTGTGACATTCTGACCTTTGACCTGATGACCTTTGGCCTTTTGACATATGACCCTGCAACCTTATGACCCCGTGACCTTTTGACATTTGCCACCATGTCAGTTTGACCTTTGAACTGGTGACCTTAGACCTTTGTGACCTTTTGGCCTTTGACCCGGTGACCTTTTGACCTTTGTGAGTCAGGGAGGTTTAAAGTTAAAAAGGGATCAAGAGAATAACTAGCTGAGAATAGCTGTTCGGACAATATATGACTAACATTTGCCGTGCTTGCGAAGACACTATGAGAGGATCAAAGCTGTGATAATGGGGGAGGAACTGCTGACCCACCCGAGAGGAGAGCACACACCGCCTGCAAGGCCGTGGAGATAGGGAGGGCTGCTTAGCCTCTAAACAAGATGGGAACTGGCCTGGTTCTTTGGACTGAGACCAAGAGAGCAGGAGGTGAGAAGTTCAACTAGGATGAAGACTCATTTACTTCATCCTGTGGACCACCGGACAACCACCAGGGAGCACTGCGCAGGCGCAGAAGGACTCTTTAGCTCATTAGAATACGAAGCAGGGCTGGGCGGGGCTGGGTAATTAATATGAGCAGATGGATTACGAAACTTAATGCATACGCAACATTTTGGGGAATAAATAGAGGGACAGGTTTTGCGAAAAGGCGCGCATGTCTTTGGTGGAGCTATCCCCCATGCATCTCAGCGCTGAATAAACGACATAGCTACTTTACAACTTTCACGACTTGTGGAGTTTTTCCGCTTCACTACAATAGTTTGCATAATGAATCTCATTTTATATTATAGATGTTAGTGTTCGTTCAGCTCTCCTTGTTATTGTACTTTGAGCAATAGTCTCAAATAATGGCCTCCTCCCTGCAGGGGCAGACAACGACTTGCTGGCATTGCGGAGAAATGGTATGTAATAAATCTAGGGGCGTATGCTTAAGTTAGGGCTGCGGGTAAGCGGCGCATAGACGTCTTGCGCAACAGCACAGGCCCTG
>NW_010120651.1:0-7548 GCF_000699245.1 Pterocles gutturalis
CGCTTCCCTCCCCCGGGCAGCACCGGGGGCGGGCAGGGCTCGGGGGCTGCTGCCCGGGGCTGGGCGCGGGGGCAAACAACAGGCGGGACCCCCCGGCTGCAACCGCAACACACCATCGGGGACTGTGCCCAGCACGGGCGGGACTCTTGTGAAATTTCACAGAAAAATCCAAACAGCTTCACCTCGTCTTCCAAAATATTGTGCCAGCTCTTCTCAGGAGACCTCAGGAGTCCCTTGACCTGTCAGCAGCATGGGTAATGCACAACAGCCAGCTGCACCCTCCCTCAGGTGGACTTCGTCAACGCACAGCCCCATGTTAAAAACCCACCTGGAGATGCAGCAGGTTGCACTGAGCCTGTTTCTGGGATATAAATGCTGCCCCACTTTCCATCATACATATAAAACTCCCTTCTGAAGAGACCAGCTACTCCCCATCTCTGATAACCTCTAAGAGCTGATGGCTGGCCCTTGTGTCCACCTTTATTTTCCGCATCCAAATTTACATTTCTGAGACTAAAACAGAAGCAGTTTGGTGTCTGCTATAGAAAGCTCAAGCTGTTGCAACGTGATTTCACTTTGTATATGTTTCTATTAGAGCCAAACTACAGCACAACATAAATAAGACTGCCCCAAGCCCTGAAGTGCTAGGAGCAAGTTGGGAGTTTTAGCACATTTCTCAACTCCTTGTAGCTCATTAAGTTCTTGCAGTCTCATGTCCAAGCGTTGGGTTGCATACAGATGGAGGAGGGAAGTATTTCGTTACCAGGCTTAATCTGAGTCGCCGACAAAGATGAGAATGGGAGGAAGAAACCAGGTCCCCCCACAAAGCTTTGTAAAATGTGAACGGGCAACTCCAGATGTAAAATGAACTTCAAAATGAAACATTCAAGAAAAGAAGAGATAAAATATCAGTGTTATTTGAAGAACTTAACGTGCATGTGTGGTGAGAGAATATAAACTCTCTACATAGGGTCCTGTTATGTAGAACATGTACGTATAACACCAGAATAACCTTCAAGGTATCCTCCAGCCCATCTCCTGTCTCCAAAGCAGGATTAGGTCCACCTCAGACAACCATGACTAATGCTCTTCCAACGTTGTTTTGATCTTCTACAGTAAAAGTGATTCTGCTGTTTGTTATGAGGCCAAACTGTTCACTTAACTGGAAAAAAATCTCTTCAGTAAATTCATGTTGCTGCAAACGGTATAGCTCTACCTCAGCGAACATGGAGAACAATTAATGACCATTTGCATAAACACATATTACAAAGCTATAAACATCATTACCAGGAAGACTCTCATATTCACTCTCAAACCCTTTCTTTTCCAGGCTAAAGTCTCTTGCAGCTTGTTTTCTTTCTGGTACCTGTTTTTTTAGGATTCTCTAATTATTCTAGAGGTGATGTCTACATCCTCCCCAAACCATACACAACACAGATCACCACTGCCACCCATGGCATTTGGAACTTCTCACATCACACCCAGATTGCTGATCCACCTTCGGTTCGAGGGCTCCAAAAACCTCCAGCTTGAGAACAGCTGCTTCCACAAGCATTCCCGAGGTGGTATTGGCATTTAATCTGTCCTTCCAAGCACAGCCTTTTGCACTTACATTTACTTAATTAGACATTGTTATTTTCCAATATATTTTTTTATTATAATGGGAGAAATTGTCTTCCACTTAAACCCTTTCTAAACTGATGTCACCTATAAGTGTTTTAAGTTTATTCTGCTTTTCATCACACACATTACACTTGTAAACATTGCAAAGCACTAGTTCAAACCCCCACTTAGAGCATCCTTTAGCCTTGCCAAAGAAATGGTGATTACTGTTGCATGAATGTAGTTCTTCAGGCGGTTGTATATCTATCTTAGAGAAGTTTCAGCAGAACCATATTTCTTTAATTTATTTACAAAGACTATCATAACATCCAGATACATACTGTTATGTTGTCTCACTCCTACCCATCAGGTCAGGTGGAAGCTAAATTGGCATTCCAGAGACAAAAGTTTCCTTTCAGCCTTCAACTTCTGTGTTAGCTGAGGCTATAACCAGAAGGAACAGTAGATACTAGAAAACAATATACTTGGCAGTCTAGATTTACTGTTGTTGGCAGCAGAGAGGGGGGGGTGTAGGTTGTTTGGTTTTTTTTTAATGACAGCTGCTTGCTTCAATGAAGCATTTTAGGAAGTCCCTCTCCTGTTTTAAAAGCCTTTAATTGCCCATTAGACTGCAGCAAAGGATTTTTATTTTTTTTTAAAAAAAGATTACACGAGCATTATGAAACTTTGCTTACAGCCACCTCTAAATTCTCAGGATTACCATTTCAAAAATATTACCACTGCATATAGTCAGCAATTCTAAGTCTATCCTTAAGAACACCTCAATTTTATAAACAAATTAAAGAGCACTTGTTTTCATAATTACAATATTAAATAACTGCTAGTTGAACGCACCTAGCCTAGTCAATAATGCACCAGCCCAGTCAAGCCTTTGCATGCTTCCGCTGTTGATCTGCAAATCATTTTCAGAGTGTGTGCAGGGAAGACTCAAGTTCTTCTTGAGTTGTCGTGGTCAGACGAAGGTATTTAAGGCCGTAGCCTTTCAGGGCTGAATGACCCGAAGAAAATACTCCAGCTTATGATTCTCAGTCTCTATGTTTTTCTTCAGTACCATTGCCTAACAATCACTTCCCCATCCTGCACCTGTTCTCAGTAGTGAGTTTCATGTTTATTTCCACACCCACTTCTTCCACTCCTCTCCAATTTATAAGGATCATTTTGAATCCCAGTCCTGCCCTTGTACAGCTTTGGGTCATCTGCAGAATTCATAAATGCACTTTACATTTCTTCATTCGAACATACAATGATTCCAAATATACTGGAGACAGAGTTCAATAAAAGGCTTATCACAAAGTTCATTTTCCACACCTGTGGGATCAAACAGTGAAAAACATTACTGAAGTTACACACTACAAAATGGAGCAAGAAAACTGTGAAAAATAATTTATTGTACTAATTTTCAACAGTCAGTAACTTTATGTTCAGAGAAAAAAGACTACAAACAGGTCTCGTCCAGCAAATATTTTGTGAGCTGTTCTTTCAACAGTCTCAGCTAAAACAATCACTGCAGATCAACATGAGTTCCAAGTGATAACTCACATCGTACAAGCTAAATCCAACGAGCAACCATCTTCTCTTTCCATCTCAAACAGGGCACAGCAACTTTGTCTGCCACAAGAAGCATTCACCAGGTGCTGTACCATGAGACAGCTCAGGTATACCAGTCACTACCAGTATTCCAGCACCACCTGTAGTTCTGGTCCCAGACACTTCTTGTACATTCAAAGGCATCCAAAGCAAGCACTTTGTGTTACCTCTGACATTCATATTTTGTCATTAAAATTAACATTAGTGCTTCTCTAAGTGGATCCTCTAACATCTTCTTTTCCTCTTGGGGAGAGATACTTCTGAAAGGAAATAAAGATTGAAAAGCTTGTCAGAAAAATCTCTATCTTCCCTCATAGGAACGAGTAAGTAGAATTAATTCTGCCCAGCAAAGGAAATGAATTAGATGAGCTCTTGAGATCCTCTCCCAATCCCTCTCCCCATGGTTTTAAATATGAAAAAAATCTTTCCAGATTCTACAGCACACTATCAAAATATCAATTAAAATTCCATTGATGAACAAAATACTGTACTTCAAAATTTATTAAATCTTGAGAGCTTTCTGCTCCTCATGAACACCTTTAAGATTTCATTGTGAATTTGACAAATGGAATACTCACAAAATTAAGCACAAAATACCTGAAGAGATTGCTTACTGGTATTTTTAGTGCTTCAGAATTTGCTGGCAAATTCTGAAAAATGTAGAATGTTCCTGATTTAGAACAAAATTTTTTGTCCACAAAAAACTTGAAGGACAAGTAAATAAAGTACAATATTAAATGCACCATTGTGACTTCAATCTGACCATTTAAAATGGAATTAATTCACGTTGCCTACAACTGAGGTGATGAGAGAATGGAAACTCATTTCAATCATTGTACCTTCTTCATCCGAGTTCTCTTCTTCTGTGATTATAGGCATCCCAATATGCCAAGTAGCAGTTTCCTTTGCCACTTGTATTTCACCTGCAGACAGATTTTTAGGAAAAAATGTCAGCTTTTTTTTTTTTTGCTTCTAAATCTCAGGTTGAGCAGTTAAAAGATTATTCACTTGCTGCTCTCTTGACTTTCTAGTCAAAGGCTGTAGAGAAACACCTACACTTCACAGTACCTTCATATGTCTCACTAAAGAAACCTTCAATAACAAGTAATTACAAGTTTAAAGCATATTAATCACCAACTCAGTCCAGAGATAATTCAAAATGCCCTTATTTCTCTTCAACACTTCATCAACTGCTTTAAAGTGAAGCAAAGGCAACATTGCCTAATGCGCACCTCTGAACAGGGACAAATTTTCTCAGTAACTTCTTTCTAGCAGGAGCTAAGCAAGTCAGAAAACAGACTTGGAACTTTGAAATGAAATCCCTGTCTTCAAAACAAAGTTCCTGCAAAACTATTTTGCTCTTCAATTTAATTTAACCTTCAACAAATAATAAGTAAATTAAAAACTTAAATGGCAAAGCAACTTCTATCGGTTTAAAAGTCGGATATCAGAAGGATTATTTCCTTAACATAAGTAACCTCCCATGTTTTCAGAACTGAGAGACAAAGAGATCTAAAGAAAGTCTTGGAAGACAAAAAAAGTATAAAAGATGCATAAGCAGGGATGTGCAAACATCTAGGAAAGTAAAACTGCACCAATCCAGATGATATAAACGCTATGACAGCAAAATAACTAAATCAATCACTGCTCAGTTCAGATATGCCAAAGATCAGCAACACCAGATAGGTTCTCCCCAACAGAGACCTGAAATAGATAGCTGATTGCCCTCTCCTTCCTCACCTCCCCTTTTGATCTAGCAAGGTACCCTCACACCAGGTCTGGCACTTATCTCACTTCAAAATGAGTCCGTCCTCAAGTTCTGAGACTTGATTTCTTTCAGAATATATTAACATAAATTATGACACCATACAAAAAGAATCCAAATAAATTACTAATCCTTTAAGTTGCTGGTCTCAGCATCATACTTTCAACAAACTTCACAAATAAAAGAAATTAAAAAGATACTAACTTAGCAGCTTTGGATCAGGTCAGTCAATTTTTTTGGAAAAAAACTCTGGTCTGAGGCAGAAAGGAGTTCCTAGTCCAATTTTCTTACTTTTAAGAATGTTCACCACATCCTCACATTCTGCTTGTACTTATTCTCTCTATAGTAATTTTTGCTCTGTAGGCAGCCATTCTTGTCACCCACAAAATTCCATCCTCTCCACAGCATTCAAGGGGAGACCACAGGCATTTGCATTTAATATTCCATAATATTTCTTGTTAGAAGCTTGAAGTCTTTTTCTGACTACATTAAGCAAAGGCCTTCACTGAGCACATACACGGATGTCCCAACGCTACATCAGAATAGATAAACCAGAATGATATCCAGTAAAAGCAATTAAAAGTCTTTCCTTCCATGGTGCATTTCAAAGTGTCTTTAAAGGGGCCTTTTTTGTTAGGACAAAAGTACTCTGTACCTGTTTTAAAAAATTTTGCTCCTTAAAATTGTTTTTATTCCTAGACAAAATTATAATGCTCAGGAGAAATAAAATAGAATTACAAGAGAGAAATGCAAAAAAGAAGTCACAAGTGTATAAAGAAAGATCCTGTCAAGAAGGGAAAAGTTAAGTCTAGCTGTAAACTAAATAAATCTAGAACTGTTATAATGCAATAATTGCAATACTGAGATTAAGGAAGCAACTTGAAAAGTTCTGAAACTACATCAGTTGTTGACAAAAGATTTGTTACTCACATTGAAGTACTACAGATTTCATTAACAAAAGAATAAAATAAATAACGAGTATCAGATGGAAGGAGAATGACTGATATGATAGTGCAGGTACTAGTCTTACAAAGCAATCATCGTCACTGAGACATCAATTTCATTTTCTCTTCAGAAACATTAGAGGATATTACTTCAAGAGCTCAGGAGCAGGACAGAAATAGGCAAGGTTTTCTTTGGATTTTGTGAAGATAGTATGAACTACCAGAATTACCAGATAGGTTGATGTTCATAAAAAAAAAAAAAAACCAGCTTCAAAATTAGAAGCTACCTGTCAGAAGAACAGTTAGACACATATCTTAATCTCCAGTATGTTTGTTATACTGCAATAGAAAAAAATTAAGACACTGCCACAAAGGACATGCTTTTCCAAGGTCCTGCCTTTCCAGAGAAAAATTAGCAGGACTATATATAAGAGTCCAGATTAACAATAAACTGCATGCACTCATGATGTCTTTCTGCCTGACCAGACCATGGAAAACAGACAAAAAGGTTCAATTACAATACTGATATCACCAAACATTTCTTTAGTTTTCTGCCTCCACTGATTAACAGTAAAATTTAACCCAGCTGCCTCAGCTAGCAAAACAGTGCATAAACTTTTGCAGTCTCTCCAGGTTCACAAATGCAATGAAGAAATACCTTTCATTTCCAAAGAATCTCTTCGTCTTGCTGGCTGTGGTCTCCTACTGGTTTTTTTACTTCGGCTTGGAGATTTCCCGCAATTCGTTCCTGATTCAGAAGATTCTAACTTTACTTGACGATGTCTTCTGGACTTGGAAGCCTGGAACCCAAACACACATATGTATGATACAAAAAAAGCTAAACTTCTACAGCCAAATAGGACTCTTTGTCACCCAGGACTTTATAGATCAGCCAGGACCAAAGCATCAATTTCCATGTCAAGGTACAGAAGGGATGGAAGGGGAGGGAGGGAGGATTCCCACTAGTCACTGTTCTCCAGTTTAACAGGATGCCCTTCTATGATTTAATGGGTGTACCACTTTAAATTCAGGCAATGAAACATTCCTTTATTTCCAAACATTCTCTGTTGGTATCAATCTGCACCATGTTGCACACTGCTGTGTGCAAGCAAAAGGAACGCTTCTGAAAACAGCTGCACCATAAAGCCTCCTTACTGTCATATTTTGCTTAGGGGCCTAGAAAACATTATCACTGCATATTCACAAGTCTGGACTGTTATACATTCCAGAGTTCTGTTTCATTTAATAATGCATTTTTCAATAAGAGATTTTAATAAACAAGGGAAGTTGTGATGTTTCTCATAGGCCTGCTATAAAAAAGACAAACCAAGAATATTTGAGTATGAGGTTCAATAAAGCCAAGTGCCGGGTCCTTCACTTTGGTCACAACAACCCCCTGCAACACTACAGGCTCCAGGGTGAGTGGCTGGAAAGCTGCCCAGCAGAGAGGGACCTGGGGGTGCTGGTCGACAGCCGGCTGAACACGAGCCAGCAGTGTGCCCAGGTGGCCAAGAAGGCCAAACGGCATCCTGGCCTGCATCAGAAATAGTGTGGCCAGCAGGACTAGGGAAGGGATTGTGCCCCTGTACTCAGCAATGACGAGGCCGCACCTTGAATCCTGTGTTCGGT
>NW_010120652.1:0-15106 GCF_000699245.1 Pterocles gutturalis
TCGCGTTGTGAGTTTTGTCACGCAGAAGTGTATTTGGGTGGAAGCTGTACGTAGGTTGATGCTCGGGGAGCCCTGCCTGCTTGACTGCCTTCCCTCTGTCGCTCTTCCCTGGCAGCAGGGCGATTTTCTGCTTTTTTTCAGAAATATTTCAGCTTTTGCCCGGAGTGGGCCGTCGCCCTCGGCAGGGAGAGCTTGGGCGCGCACGAAACGGAGTTGTAGCTCTTGAGGTAGAAGCAACAAGTGCGGTAGCACAAGTGAGTTCTGCGGGTTGCTGGTAAACGACTGAGATGAAAAAACTTTTCTGAGATGATACGTGACTTTGGTTTTGAAATACTATTAGCAAAAATTCTGCCAGTAAAATTAGCTTGTATCTTATTTGCGTACTGCTAATTACATAAGGGAGGTCACAGTTCGGTGTGGGCTTTTCCTTTTTAGAATCGTGGGTGGTCAGACTTTCCATGATGGAAGTCTGTGAGTCTCGAAAGATTCACGTTCACAGTCTTACTTGACCACACATACGCACTGGTAAAGCAGAACGCAGTCTGAGTGATGTTTTGCTCTGCAAGCGTCTTGTTTCATTGATGCTCCTTTGCAAATTATTTCATGTAACTGACTAGTGAAACTACTCACGTTACAAACTGCCTGGTCAAAACGTCTCTGAGCAGTCAAATATGCCAGATGAGGAGCTGTCGGTTGTGCTCCCTGGTTGGGTTGACTGTTGCCAGCTCTGCTTATCTCTTGTCAGCTCTAAATAGGAAATTTGCTTTGAAAGGGCACTGATAGCGGAGCCGAGCACTTGCAGCCCTGGCTGCAGCAGAGTAGCCTTTTGGTTACCCCAGACCACAAGTCTGGTCTGAACCTAATTGCTTGTGGGCACCGCTGTGGGATCCAGAGTTACCGTTTTTCAGGGGCAGACCCAAGGCGGGTATTGCAGCAGTAGCACAGCTCAGGCTGTGCCGGACCTGGAAGGACACCGCACCTAGACGGGAGTACTGACCCTGCACAGTGTTCCTGTTCCTATGGTGGGAAGCATGTTTAGATTAGATGGATGTTGTTTAAAAACATAGAAAAAACCATTGATACTGTGTATTGCTTGTAAGTCTTACATTTAATAGCTTTTAGTGGTAATCTCTATTTCTTTGTGGTGGAAGTTTCTGATTATTATTTCCACATTGCAGTGATTAATGAACATTTTAGTAAACTCTGGAGGCAGGGCAGGTCTGAGCTATGGTAACTTGAAATTAGGCTGCATGCATTCCCTTCCTCATCATGCTGCTTATATTGTTGCCATGTATAAATAGTGCAAAAATGTAACATCAGGTGTTTTCAGAACTCCAATTTTTTACTTAAACAAGCCCATGATGCGTGTGCTACGTGTTACAGGAAGAGGATACATTTACCTTTGCCTTATTTGAAAAATGATAATGAGGAGGAGGAAAAAAAACATCCTCAAGGGAATCAGCTACTCAAGTATTAGGAGAAGATGTTTGGATATTCCTCACTGCTTCGTCCCAGAAGTCTGTTTTCTAAGAGGTGGGAATCTTCTGCGGTCTGTCAAATAAACAGCATAAAAGTTTGCTGAGGCTCTGAACAAAAACTGATAGTAAAAAAGATCCAGAGGAAGAACTTTGCCATGGAAGAAGGTCCAAGACCCTTATTTAGAAGACAAAATTTGGTCAACTTGGAACATGCTTAGAAGCTGGAAGAAGGAACTAAAATGTTCTAGTACATTTACATACTTATTTTTATTCAACCTGGAAGCAAATTTTGTGTGGAATATTATAAAAATAAAAGTTGTAGTGCAGATCTTTGCAGGAGCACAAAACACTGAGGCTTGAAATGGAAGTCGCTTGCGGTTTGCCCTGACAGCAGGAAGCTGCTCATTTCCGTTAAATAGTAACTAGCCTAATCTGACTAAACCTGGATTTCAGTGTACCTTGTGGCTTGGTTTGCATATTTTGAGTTTTCTTTACATACTTACTGCTACTTAAAGAATAATAGTTGCTGCTTCAAATGACTGAGGAAATAATCAAATGCTTGAGAAGTCTCACCCTTTGTCAGCTACTTATTTTAGTGCATCAAGATGAGCCCTCCAAGTGATGGACTGTAAAATGCCTAATAATCTTTACAGCAGATAGTGCCTCCCTACGGATTATTTTTATACAAATAACAAAAGTACTGAATAACAGAGTATGGTATGTAAACAGTAGCTGGTTCAAGAAAAGTTACTTCTCTATGATGAATTACTTTTCTTCCAGGCTGCAGATGTTCACTCATGAGTTTGCCTCTTAGTAGAGGTTTTGGCCTACAATTTCCCTTTATTTTTTTTGTTACTTGCTATACATGTACAGTAAAAAGATAAAAAGGAAAAAAAAAGTTACCAAGCAATATTTGTCTTGCCATTTCTTGTATTTTCCCACTTGTAGGTAGATCATTCAAACTACTTTCATCTTCCCGCACTGACAGATTTCTTATGCTTTAAGTTAGGTTTTGTGGATCAGATTGATCTGATGAAGAAAACAAAATTTAACTTAAAATTAAGTATATAGGAAGAATTTTCTCACAGGGAAAGTATACCTTGTATGCATATCTTGAACAAGCACCACAACATATTCCAGTGATGTGTGTCTCAATTTACCAAATTCTAGTGCTCTTGTCTGTTGTTTGGAATATCGATACAGAGAGTGTGGTGCTCCGGGAGCTGATGATTCAATGGCAAAGTAACTTAGGGACTTTTTAGGGTTGGTTTGGGGGCTTTTTTGTGTCTGTATGCTCACAGCCATGAGAAGCCATGTTGTCTATCTGATCTGTAATAAAAATATTTTCAACATTTTTAAACTGTGACGTAGTGGACAATCTACTCCTCTTTATTTGAGACTGACTTCAAAGAAAGGGAGTATGGCTCGAAATTAGTTATGGGCTTTTTTCCCCTTTGCCTCCAGCAGCTTCAGATCATAAGACCCAGAATGAATGTTGTATGTGGTCAAGTAGAAGTGAAGATGGCATTGTGTCAGTTAAGCAAGTGAGCAAGAAGTTTTGCTTGGCCTTTTTGCACTGTCTTTCTCAAGTAATGCTTTGCTGAAACCAGAATTTCCTTTTTTTTAACATGAAGATAGACTGACCTCGCCCCCACTGAGAAGTGTGAGCCCTGTGCCTATAGGCAGAGCAGTAGCGTGTGCCCATTTCATCAGCTTCTCTAACAAGTCTCAAAAGAAGGGGAAGAGTACAAAACACACAACTGAAATTAGAAGCTGATAATCCTATGCTTCCGGTGCTGTTTTCTGAACAGATCATTGACACTTTTTCTTTACTTCACTGTGGTTCTCTTCACTGGGATCTCTGCAGCAGCCTTGAATTTAATAAGGCAGGTGTGTGAGACAGAGTATCAAATAAAATGCATACCCTTTAAATAAAGCAAGTTAAAGCTATTCCTTAATTTCAATTCTGTTTTTGTTTAGAAACCCAGATAGTGAAAAGCATGAGTCTCAACTCTTGAGCAATCCTCACAGGGACTGCGAAGGTGTTACATGCTTTTTAGATAATAAAACCATTTGTTGGCATTCGTAAGTTAATAAGATGTATGTTGAGGATTAAGCCCAGGAGATACCAGGACTAAAATCTGTATTTCTTTCAATGCTTTCTCATTAACTAAGAGCATATCTCCTAATAGGTGAATTCTAGTATTAAGTATGCCTGGCTCACTCCAAGATCTCATTTTTCTTCCAGAAATAGAGTCGGGTATTTTTAAATATCTAGTTTTGTAAGTCAAATTTATATTATAGGATCAACAAAACTAGACATGTTAAAACTGAGCATTTTCTTCCAATTTAAGGAATAATGCAGTGAAGAATACAGTAGTAATATCCTATAGAAATCAGACTTGGTGCAGTCATTGCTAATGGTAGCTATTAGGATACATGTCTGACCGTGACTGATAGTTGTTAAATCATCTGGAGGAGGTGTGTATGAGCAGTGGGCTGGGCTCTCTACATCTGCAGCAGGGTATTTGGCCCGTTTCATGTCCGTGTTGGAGGCCCCAGAATTCAGAATGAACTAGTGGAAATTGTGTTTGTCATATTAATTGGATATTTATTACCTGGATCAACAACACAATTTGTATTGTGTGGTGTGGTTAAGCCTTACTCAACAAATGGTTTCATTTTTGCCTTAGTATCGCAGCTTTATGGGAGCATGTCTGAATGCTGTGCCCTTGCTAAGGAGCTAGTCACTGAGGGAGCAATTCACTGAGGAAATGGAAGAGCAGAGCAAACTGTTTTAAACAAAAGTGGCTGGTGTTTGTTAGCTGCAGATTTTATCTGCTTACTTTCTTTTAGTGTCTTCATCTGATATTTATAATCTAACTTTCTTTTAATCAAATATTTTTATAGAAACAATTTTTTTTCTTGTTTGGTATTTTGTCTGCAAAAATTACTGGGACTCAAATATATTAAATATCGGCTGTTCTAAATAGGTGAATTGAAAAAACCCCATAACTGTAGTCCATGTTATTCCTCTTTGTAGCAAATACATGTAAAAGGAAAAAATATATTAAACTGTAAGGAACTGAGAAGCAGGAAAATAAGCTCTAAACTGAGAAAGCACACCTGTATGTGGTTATCTTCAAACGTGTTTGTCTCTTGAGCTTTGAAGCTGAATACCTGATTTGTGAAGGTACTGAAAAGCTTTAGTTGCTAGTAACTGATTTTCAAGCCCTCTGTCCTCTCCAGGACATATGTCACACAGATAACATCATAAAATTGGCTGTCTTGAAAGGCATTTTAAGTAATAAAGTAATAAATGATCCAGGAAGGCTAAGAAAATCTTTCATCTGTTCGGGAGAAAAAATGTTTAAGAAGGAGATAATAATTTTGTTTAAAGACATGCTAAAGTTTATCAAACAAAATGCTACCACATTTCAATGATTGATTGTGAAATATGATATCTGTAACCACTCTGATTCTCCATGAAGATTAATTTCCCTTTAGCTGCTGGCTGAAGTAGGTTGTTTTGGGTCCAGTTCCCATATAGCAGTGTCAGCTACTTCCAACTTGATGAGTGATACTAAGCTATCAAAAGTGTGTTGGCATTACTGTAGAATATTATACTTGCCTGAAGAACTTATTTTACCTCAAGTACAGATGAAGTTCTGGAAGTTAATCTGGAAATCCTGAAGAAAAGGGATTAAAAAGTAGGTATCAGGTGATGAGTGTTCTCTGTCAGAAGTCTGTTGGGTGTGTGTGCTAGCAAGCACTCCAGGCAAAAATATATCACTTCTGTCACTCAGACCTAAAAGAAGCAAAACCTTAACTTCCTGCTTTCACCAGTTCTCCAGAAATCTCAGACATAACCGAGTCATTGGTGTCCCTGTAATATTGTTGAGAGGGGAGGGAAAATGAAATAATTTATACTGTATTCTTATGGACATGGGCATTGAAAATGTCAACCTTTATATTGGAAGGTGGCCACTAAAACAGAAGATTTGTTGGGGCTCAAAAATCTTCTACTATGCTGTTCTGATTTCAAAACGTGTTATGCAGCAGATTCTTTTTATCCATAATGCAGAAGGCCTTATCTCCACCAGGCATAAATAGTGAAATGCTCATAAAATATGATTCAACTTTTTTGTTACAACGTCTGAAGTAACTGTCTCTTGACTTACTGAAAGCATTCTAAAAAATAATTTGCAGGTGTTGGGCCTCTAACTTGTAGTGTTTGGGATTCCAGACATAAAACCTGTCTCTCAAGTTGTATAGACTTTGTCTTATTTATGGTATTGCTAGCACTTTTAGATGTGTTATCTTTTTGGTATGATTGGAATTATTTTGTAAACAGCTAGGAGGGATTGAGTGGCATGTGGAATTTAATTATGCTTTTTGTGAGATTAAAAAGTAGAAGCCTTTTGCATAAGATACAGGGAACAGAAAAAGAATGTAAATGGAGGTTAGAGCAAGAGAGACAAAGCTGAGTTTATTTTCTGAGACTTGCGGTTTGCTTAGCTGTCCAAAACTTTGCACGTCAAGTTAGAAGAGGCAGTTGCTAACCTTTAATTATGGCTATTATTACAGTGAAATATGGAATTATACAGCTCAAGGGCTTTTTGTATCTATTCCATTCTTAACAGTTTTGTGTAACAAAAAGTTATCACCACATTTTTGTGTAACAAAATCGAGAAGCTGTGTTGCTTTATTTTAACCTTGTGATACAAACCTACTCTTGCATTTGAGCTGAAGGACATATCTGCATTGGTGGGATAACAGGTTTAATATTTCGTATTTCTCACCCTCTTATGTTCCTTATAAGTTAATATAAGTGATTGTATAAAATATGTGAGGTTCATTTGTAGGGATATCTCCTAGGATTCAGGATGAGTGTAGCAAAATTTTTCTGAACATCTTCCTGAGGTTTCCAGCAGTTTCAGAATTACTTAAACACACTGAGGGGAAGCTAATGGCTGTTCTCTGTTTGACTACAGTTTTCTTTTCTTGTATCACTGAGTGGTATTTAATATGAAAAATAATGTGGATAAATGACAGAATTCTTTAGCCTCCCATGTGATAAAATAATGAAATAAGGCAACACAGATCTGTTATTATAAACAGTGTGATGGGAATTTTGATACTTTTTTTTTTAGTTGACAGCCCTTTTTTTTTCTCGAGTAGCTGACAACATACGGATGGAATTGTTTCTCATTTGAAGATGTCATTCTAGAAACAGTTTATATGATACTTCTGTTATTTCCGTGAATTTTGCATTAAGGTCTTACTTGCTACCTTATGTGAATTCAATTAATTATTTCCAGGCACATTCACTTAATTTGTTATCCATTAAAATGTTCATTGTATTATAATACACTTTGGTGTACTAGATTAGCCTCATGTTAAAGAAAAAGAACTCTACAAATCCAGTTTTGCTTGGAGCTTTTGCAAAACTTGTTAAAAGTTAGATGTAATGTTAAATAATAGCAGAAATGTGATTATTCTTTGAAACGTAGCAAAATCTGTGTAATCCAAGTTACAAATTTGTGTTGTAGTGGTCTGCAAAACACTGCACTGGTCAGTGATGCAGAAAGTATGCTGATTGTAATGGAATGCTTTTGTGCAGCTTTGTATTTGCTGTACAAGTGATATATGCAGGATACTTCAAAGTAACTTAAAATGGGAGCTTTGTTGTTAATACCCGGAGGATAAGTGGGGTATAGATGAAGAGGAGTACTGAATGTGAAGTCAGTGATAATCAATAAAACACTGTGTACGTTTTTCTTTGTTTATTCCTGTAAAGTTTTCAAATGTAATCTTAGATGATAGGGAGTTTCTTCCCCTTCAGATATTAGGCTGGGTAGGAGAGAGTACTGCAAGTCTGGATTATTACAAAAAGGTCAATTTTCTGAAAGCACGTTATAGGTGACATAAGAAAATTAAGAGCACAGGACCTCACTATTAACTCAAGTTGGTACAGTGCTGTCCGTATGATCTGGCATCCCTAAAAGCTGCTTGTTTGCCTGTGTTTTCCAATAACCTTTATGTAAGTTGTTTTTTTGTTACCTGTAGGTTTGAAATTTCCTGCTATTCAGCACACTCATTTTCTAATAACTTGATTTAAAATTTAAGACATTTAAAAAGATAAACTCCATATTTGTGTAAAGATCTTGCTTTACAAGAAGTATCCAGTTCTACGTATCAAGCCACATACTTAGTTTCAGTGGTTGTAGAACATGGTATGTTGAAAACCTTTTCAGAAAGTTCGGGCCCAACTGATGGAGAGTCAGAGTTTGAGACCTATGAAAGCTAGAAGGGCCTAAAACCAGAGTACGTGTACAGGAAGCCATCTCACAAAAACAACTCTATTTTCTGCAAAAGCATGAGAGGTTGTATGTAGGTGACAGAGTTTGGGGAAGGAGACTGTATTGTTACAGTGGACTTTGAAATTTAGTTTTAAAATTATAGGAAAGCAGACCTCTGTACTAGCCAAGCTTAAGCAGAGCATGTGAGAAAAGCAGTGCCGAGTCTGCAGCTAAAAATGCAATTATGACCAATTTCACTTTTATTTACCTTACAACCACATTATTCAAAAAGTGGATAGTTACAGAACAAGTCTGAAAGTTGGTATTCTTTGTCTTGATGGCAATAAGTACATTGATGGAGAAGAATGGCGATTAACAGATAGGCAGGGTGATTTAAATAGTTAGCTAGAAGGAGTAAATTCAGAACTTGATCCAATACTGCTATAGGGATAAGGAGAATACATGAGGAGCTTAAATGAACTTCTTAAGAGCAAAACAAAAGACTGAAAAAAAAACTTTTCTATGTTTAAGGGCGGGGGTTTTTTTCTTAATATGAATAGTTGGATAACACCACAGTAATGTAACATAAAGCTAACTAAAAACATTTGACAACCGTGCCAGGCAGAAAAGAGGCCTCCCTCAAAGCCTCTTCGTGCTATGGAAGAAGTGGTGTGGGTACCCAGTGTGATAGTCTGAAACTATCTGATAGTGCAGTATTTTTCTGTGCCCAGTGAACTAAGGGCTTGCTATGAGAAAGCAGCAGAACTGGTGAACTAAAGCTTTCCTCGGTATTTCTGTTCTGGGTGGATATGAGTTGAAAACACTTCAGGGAATTTCACTGCAGTAAGAATGTGTTGAAGGCTTATTGGTTCTAGAGCTCATGCTTGCATCAAGAAAAGCTGGCAGACCTGTCTGTACTGTTCATTGAAGCTCACAGCTGGGGCATGACTCTTTGCGAGGGTCAGTAGCCATGTGGTGCCTTGGACCACAGCAACACGTGGAGCAGAAGCACCCAATGTGCTGTGGCTGTTGTGGGCAGCTCACATCTTCTGGAGGTGGCCTGCAAGGGGGCAGGCACATCGCATAAAGTGCCTTGCAAAGCCATCATGTATCACAAGATTGTGGTTGTCTACCCAGAGTAACCATCCACCTTCAGCAATGCTCTGGTATCAGACAGGACATTTGTGTCTCCTGTATTCAGAAACGTAACCACGTACAAATCTTCGGAGGTTATGCTGCACAATTGAAGGAAATAAACGTTTTGTCAACAGCTGCTACACAGGCAACATGCAGAGTGGTGACCGTTGCTTAATTTCCTCCACTCAGGTAGATTCACCTGAAGTTCCCTTAAGGGCAGTGCTACTGTGCCTGACTAATTTGGAGGCAGTTTGTTCAGATGCTTTGAGTAGCTGCGGGGTAACCCTGAAAATAGCATGCCTTAAGCTTGTTTATACCTTAAACAAGACCGTATTTAATTATGATTTTCAAGCCATGGAGTAAGTACTGCTTGCTGAAAGCTGTGTGACGTGGTAGCAGAAGACCTTCATAGTCAGAGCAGGGGAAATCCTTTACTCTGGATAACCCGCATCCCAGTCTCAGCCTCTCTTACAGAAAGAAAGTACTAGGAAAGCAATAACTTTCTCCAAAATTAAACATACAAAGATCTGTTAGACCCTGCTAGAATTTTCAGTTAAAAAGCAAATTGTGACATTATCCACTCTATTATCCACATATGGCCACAAAGCATCTTTGACCTCTTGTTCCAGTCACCAGTGCTGGTAACTTCAGTCTGGAATCACGGTCCTTTGGAGGCAGCTGAAGATCAGATCGCCTAAATGGATCTGCCTGAGGAACAAGTAGCTCTCCAACAACAGTTTAATAGTATTTCCCTGCATGGTACATCCATTGCTATGTCTGTCCAAGTAGCATGGTGGTAGAGGAACTAGTTCTCAGAACTTGCCATGCAAAAGTTGTATCCAAGTATAGTTGATTTGAGAGCTGGAGCATCCTTTTGGTCTGACGAGAGTTTTAGGAGGTGTGCTGTTGAATGGTGGAAGGTGTGCTTCCTGCATGGAAGATACAGGCATATGGTGGGTGACGATGGAGGACTGTGGGGTATGTCTGAGCATGATGGGCTCCCACAACTCCTGTTACTTCCAGCTTCCGGGATTCTCTGCATGTCCTGAGCCAACACAGAGCACAGCACCAGGCCATCATGTCCCAAAAGTTATGCTTCTGTGTCTGAAAACTTCGTCTGAATACGGTAAGGATTGAAATAGGAAATAGCTCTCTGTATGAATGCCATTATTGTGCAGCAGTTATTCTGTCATACTTAATGTATGTTAGACTGTGGCAAAACTAATTCCTATTTTGGATCTGAATCCTGAAATGAAACTTTCAATGCAAGATTGTTTTGAGGAAATAAAAGTCGGTCAAGTGCTTCAAAAACATAACCTCTTTTTTTAAAAAAAAAATTTAAAGTTATTTCAAGGTGTGGTACTTATGCATAATTAAATTTTTAGCAATAAACAGGCATTGACAGAGTAGTTCTGATACTTAAAATGGGTATCCCAAGGCTGTTCACAAATTCCTGTAGCTTAGGAAAAAAGTTAGAGTAGTAATATTTTGTCAGCCCATCTTAAAAACTGAGAGAAAATATGAAGATAAATTAATGAAGTTATTCTAACATAAGCTAGTGAAATAAGAAGATGAAATGCAGAAACTGTGGAAAGACTTCAGGAAATAACTTCGCTGCTCCCTTAGTACTCTCTTTTTTTATCAGTGCTCTAAAGGGAAGTAAACAAAGTAATTGTACACCCATCTATTCTTGTAGTACCTCTGGCACTATACGTGTACATATGTACATATAAATGTTTACTCTGACTAGCAAGTTTTTCAGTTCCTTTTGTTTGTGTGACCCTTCCATACAGACTTGTACTAAATTCTTCTTTCCCGTGCTCTTCTTCTCCAGAAAACCCCCAGAGATATTTAAATAATGTAAGGTGACAGCAGCTCCAGATGACCCAGTGAGAAATAATCATCACAAAAGGAAAATGGGTTCCAATTTGAGTACATAAAATCTTTTATTGACAGTAGAGGTCTGTAAGTGAATTATTGCTGGCGGCTATAGAGCTGGTTGTGTGAACCAGGATAAATATGTTTATGGATGTTGAAGCATTGTCTGTTTTGAACAAATCTAAACCAAGCTGAAGAGAGTCTGGTGGAGGAAAGCATTCTCTGTGAAAGTTTAAGCTCCTTTTACTCAAGAGGAGTTGAAGAGTTCAGACTTTTCCATTTAGATAAAACGTCCTTCTACACTATCAAATGGAAGGACTTGATTTCTGTTGTGTTTTGCAATCATTTAGATGAGGAGTTTTCAGAAATTGGTAATATTTGATCTTGCGTAGAATTTGAGGTAGTTTTCTTACATAACACACATCCATTTTTATGCACAGTTCAAGAGGTAATTAATACTAAGCTAAATGTTGTCATAAAGAGGAAGGATTCTCAGACACCTGGTTTAATGCATGTTTATTGAATTGATTTATTAAATGCAGGGTGCTTTAAAATTTGTCTTTCTCCCTACAATTAGTATTTCTTCTCTTCATTTTTTTGCACAGTGCCAAATCCAGACTGGTTTCTCTAAATTAGTCTGTAACAGCTGCATGTAGTTGCACATACACCGAGTAAGTGTAGTGTGGCTGAACAGTGTTTTCCTCTGCATTAATAACATTCAGAAATTACTGTGATTAAAGCTTTTCAGCTTTTGGGACCGCAAGGTAAACTGCTTGTCAAAAACTAATTTTTCCCGCCCCTGTTTGTTAATGTATCACTACAGGACTGGAGAAAGTTGCTCAAGATATTATGACTCTGCATTGTAATTCTTAACTCCTTAAATATTTTTTAGCAAAACTTCAACCCTGAATTTTCTTAGGAATACAGCTAGTATAGAAATAATTGCAGAATCCTGACATTCTATTTTTTTGCCTTGACTGTGTGTTCCCATTTTTAGGAGAATCACAGAATGATTTGGGTTGGAAGCGACCTTCAAAGATCATCTAGTTCCAACCCCCCTGCCATGGGCAGGGACACCTCCCACTAGCCCAGGTTGCTCAAAGCCTCATCCAGCCTGGCCTTGAACACCTCCAGGGATGGGGCATCCACAGCTTCTCTGGGCAACCCGTTCCAGTGTCTTACCACCCTCATGTTAACGAATGTCTTCATTATATCCACTCTAAATTTACCCTTTTTAGTTTAAAACGGTTACCCTTTGTCCTGTTACTAATGGCTCTAGTAAGAAGTCCCTCTCAGTCTTTCTTATAAGCCCCTTTAATTATTGAAAGGCTGCAACAAGGTCTCCCTGGAGCTCCTGTTCTCCAGGCTGAACAACCCCGACTCTCTCAGCCTTTATTCATAGGAGAGGTGCTCCAGCCCTCTGATCATCTTCATGGTCAGAGGTCCTCCTCTGGACCTGCTCTAACAGGTCGATGTCTCTCTTGTGTTGGGGGACCCAGAGCTGGACACAGTACTCCTGGTGGAGTCTCAGGGTAGCAGAGTAAAGGGGCAGAATCATCTCCCTCAACCTGCTGGCCACCTTTCTTTTCATGCAGCCCGGGATGTGGTTGGCTTTCTGGGATGTGAGCACACATTGCTGCTGTGCATCCACTTTTTCATCCGATGTCCCCAAGTTTTGGTGGGAATTCCTTTAATCTTATTTAGTACTCTTAGATGTCCTTACTTTGTATATAGAAATCCAGATATAATTTTTGCATATTTCTGATTCTTGTAAGTACAGAATTTTAACTTTAAAGTCTTTATTTTCAGGGACAGTATCAAGTGGTACATTATAGATAGCTTACTTATTCTGCAGTTGAAAATACATGGAAGCTGCCTGATTTTTTAAGCTGTTTTCACTGCTTTATCAAACAAAGAAAATGCAAATCTACTTAAGTTTTCTAATCTTTCCTATTTTTTTTTAGATTACCTTGCATGCATGTGAATATATTTACAGTTCCTACCTCAGTCCTTAACCTGTGCAGCTAAAATGTTACAGGTGGGCAACAACTGGTTCCAAAAAGAAAGAAAGGCCCTGTAATAAGTCCTAAGTTATTCTGCTTTAAAACCTGCCAGTCTGTATTATTTTACGGAAAGTACACTTAGCTTTATGAAAAGCAATGCATGGCCTTAGTCCTCTAGGAAGGAAAAGTAAGGTGAGAACAGTGAAAGTGGTCATTTAACTGTGGCAGGTGACAGTCTCAATGGCTTTTACAGCACTGGGATGTAATCATAATTTTCAAGGAATATTTGATTATATTTATGATTTTCCCCTGCTCAGAATGACATACCAGAATGTGGAATAGAGTCTGATTTCCAAAAGGAGACATTCCTAGCTAATACAAAAGAAGGTGCAAGTTGTGTGAGGCTTCATTAATTTAACATTTAGCTATGCAACTTACAGATCTTGTCATTACTGTATGGGTTTTGACTTACAGTATCGTGTACGTCTTTAAGAATTTTGTATATTTTTGTGAAAAATTTTCAGATCTACATATGACTTCTGGAAGCTTTAAATAGAAGAGTATAATCTATTGACATCATTTAGAAGAAAGAATCAGTCCAATGCAAAGGACTATAACATTTAAAGGAATTGTTTTTTTATATTCAGAAAATGCATTTTTTTGGTTGGTTCTGTGTATTACTTATTTTGGTGGGTTTTTTCCTGTGCTTCCTCTTTATGTGTGAAGCAGAGCTCGACTGTAGAAACACGGGCACTGACTCCTGGAGTATGACTTGATATAGTCTTGATAGGAAGATGGTGCTTCAGGGAATGCACCTCTCCCGTCTTGCGAGAACGCCTTTTTTGTTTGTCAGCCATGGGAAGCAAGTGCTTTCAGCCCTTTCACGCTTGCTTGGGTAGCATATGCAGATTGGAAACCTGTTTTTCAGAGCTAAAATTATGGAAATTTGTAACTCTGCTGACAAGTTATTTGTGCAGCCTAGAACAAAATTCTAATGGTAACTCAGAATAGCAATTAAAGCATCTCCTTGTGTTAACTACAACACCTGGCACAGGATAGCTGTAAGGAAGAGTACTTTGTCAACAGCCGTATCATAAGGAAATTTTACAGAGTGTTTTCTGCATGTCAGATTTGGTTTTGAATGCATCGAGCTTTGCTAACATTACCTGGTGGTAAAGATGACTAGTTACAGCACATTCCAGGAAGTACAGCTGTTTGCTCTCTTGCAAAATAATGAATGTATTTGTTGTAGAGCCTATGCAAGGAGAAAAATCCCCTGGTGAGTGATACTGCTTTCCTTACTGGAGAGCTTGAAGCCAGGAATCTGAACTGTTAAGAAACTGCCTCAGCCGATGCGTATTAAAACCAGCACAAGCTTTTCCAGTCATAGACTGAAACCAACTGTTAATGCTGCAGTCATGTGCCACTTTCACTCAGATTCTTCTCGTCCATTGTTTTTCAAATAGAAACTGTAAAAAAAGTCACTCCTCAAGCTTCATTCCTGAAAGAAGAAACTAAATTTGTAGTATTTGAAGCCCGTTAAAATAGTTTTTGACATAGAAGAATTAGAAAAGTGTCTATGACTTTATTAGATGTTTATTATTTTTTTTCTTTAGTAAGAAGATAAATCTAAAAAAGTTTAACTTAAGAAGTGATATTCATAATATCAAGTAAATTGGAATCAAAGTAATGATGGGAAATTTTGTTAGTTCTGCTGGCTGTGGAATTTTTTAAAATAAAGTTGTGTCTCTGGACAATTTTAGTGCTGTTCTTCAAATGATACTGAATACTATCCACTTTGATTCATAGAAAATCCCTTCTAGTGTTTTATCACTAATCACCTTGGGATGCATGTGTTGTGGTTTCGTGTGATGAGTTTGTTTGGTAGTGGGAGAGGGGCTACCGTGATGGCTCCTGTAAGTAACTGATAGAAGTTCCCCCGGCTCCAAGGTTTTGGTAGCAGGGCAGGAGGACCACAGTGATGGCCCCTGTGAGAAACTGCTGGAAGTTTCACCAGCTCCAAGCCAGACCCGCCTCTGGCCATCAGCGCTTCTGCCAATGACACATTGAAGAGGGGGCAGAGCACAGGGAGAGGGGATGGTCGCAGCTGATTAGTCCAGCTCCTGCCCAGCCTCAGCTGCACCCAATCCCCCACCACAGCCCCAGCCTCTGCCACAGCCCTGGCCCAGCCGACCCAGTGCAGCCACCTCCAGAGAGCCGGGAGTTTCTCAGGAGCCAGAGGAAGAACCTGTGGCAGAGAGAGGAGCAAGATGTGAGAAAAACAACTACACAGACATGAAGGTCAGTG
>NW_010120653.1:0-845 GCF_000699245.1 Pterocles gutturalis
CAAGGTGGCGGCCAAGGGGGTGGCCAAGGTGGTTGAGGTTGGTTGGAGAGGTTGAGAGGAAGGGGGTGGCCAAGATGGTGGCCAGGATGGCGGCCAGGGTGGTGGCCAAGGTGGCGGCCAAGGGGGTGGCCAAGGTGGTTGAGGTTGGTTGGAGAGCTGAAGAGCAAGACGGTGGCCAAGGTGGCGGCCAAGGGGGTGGCCAAGGTGGTTGAGGTTGGTTGGAGAGCTGAAGAGCAAGACGGTGGCCAAGGTGGCGGCCAAGGGGGTGGCCAAGGTGGTTGAGGTTGGTTGGAGAGCTGAAGAGCAAGACGGTGGCCAAGGTGGCGGCCAAGGGGGTGGCCAAGGTGGTTGAGGTTGGTTGGAGAGCTGAAGAGCAAGACGGTGGCCAAGGTGGCGGCCAAGGGGGTGGCCAAGGTGGTTGAGGTTGGTTGGAGAGCTGAAGAGCAAGACGGTGGCCAAGGTGGCGGCCAAGGGGGTGGCCAAGGTGGTTGAGGTTGGTTGGAGAGCTGAAGAGCAAGACGGTGGCCAAGGTGGCGGCCAAGGGGGTGGCCAAGGTGGTTGAGGTTGGTTGGAGAGCTGAAGAGCAAGACGGTGGCCAAGGTGGCGGCCAAGGGGGTGGCCAAGGTGGTTGAGGTTGGTTGGAGAGCTGAAGAGCAAGACGGTGGCCAAGGTGGCGGCCAAGGGGGTGGCCAAGGTGGTTGAGGTTGGTTGGAGAGCTGAAGAGCAAGACGGTGGCCAAGGTGGCGGCCAAGGTGGTGGCCAAGATGGCTGATGTAGGTTGGAGAAGCTGAGAGCAAGATGGGGGCCAAGGGGGTGGCCAGGATGGTGGCCAGGGGGGGGGCCAA
>NW_010120653.1:1201-1467 GCF_000699245.1 Pterocles gutturalis
CAGGACGGTGGCCAAGGTGGTGGCCAGGATGGTGGCCAGGATGGTGGCCAAGGTGGCTGATGTTGGTTGGAGAAGCTGAGAGCAAGATGGGGGCCAAAGGGGTGGCCAAGGTGGTGGCTGTTGGTTGGAGAGGTCGAGAGCAGGGTGGTGGCCAAGGTAGTGGCCAGGATGGTGGCCAAGAGGGTGGCCAAGTTGGTGGCCAGGATGGCGACCAAGGTGGCGGCCAAGGGGGTGGCCGTTGGTTGGAGAGGTTGAGAGCAAGGTGG
>NW_010120654.1:0-236 GCF_000699245.1 Pterocles gutturalis
CACGCCTCTCTTCCGCCTCGGCGCGGGTGTGTGGCGAGCCCTCGAGGCGGCGGGGCTGACTCTTCGCCGGCTGACCGGCCTTCGCTGCGGTTTCCAGCTCTTGAGGGAGCCCTTTAAGCTGGCAGACCTGTCTCCTCCATCCCCCGGCATCTGGGGTGCCCCTGTGGAGAAATGGGAGAAAGTCTTTCCGGCTTGCTTCGCAGAGGCTGTGCGCCCGAAATGGCGGACGCTCAGGC
>NW_010120654.1:254-6806 GCF_000699245.1 Pterocles gutturalis
CCAGGGGCATCAGCCTCACAGGAGCAGGGTAGGTTTCTGATTTATAAAACGCTATACTGAGATTTTTTATACGTGGTGGCAGGTACTGTTAACATTTTAATGGGCTACTGGGGCAGAGCTAATTTACTGAGTGCATGCTGGAGTTCTTCATAAGCCCAGGCCCCACTCTGGGTAGATCCCTGTCTACAAACTGGGCACAAGATGAGCTGGGGACATTATAACGGTATCCCATACATGTCTTACTTTATTTTTTATGTCATTTAACAGGATAAAGAGCGTGAAGAAACAGTAGGATGCTGCTCAGTGAAGTTACTACAGGAGGCTGCTGCTCTCCTGTCTGGCTGAATGTTACTCCCAGGAGGGCAAGCACAGGTCCCTAAGGAAGGAGGGCAGCAGACACCGAACTGGCAAAATACAGAAGGTAAGAATAAAAGGAAAATGTGAGGTGGTGTCTCAGATGCAGAGCTGTTTGCTGCTGCCAAGTTTACCATGTGAAAAATGGGATATTTATTGCTCTTTTCTGTCACAAATCCCTACCCGGTGCACCAACAGTTCTGGTCTCTGCTTGGAATTGCTGTGGGGAGGACTTTTCACTGCTCTGTGACCTGTTCTGTTACTTCTAGGTCAGAGCAGTTTTTTGCACCCTTGCTGCAAATGCTGTCAGAGCACTGATCTGTGCTGTCCCCAGACTTCCAGAGTATAAGCGTATTCCAGGAGTGAGCAGTGCAGGATTTGTTCCATAGCAGAAATTCTCACAGAAACAGACTCTTTGCTCTTTGTGATCCCTGTACCAGCATGCAATAAGCTGTAACAGGCTGGCTATGTCTAACAGAAATCCTCTGCCCTCTTAACAGGTGTTGATCTAGTTGAGGGAGGAAGAGTTCAATTTATTTTGCAGACTCCTCCTGAGGCAGGGCTCTCTTTAAGTATTACGCATAAGTTACATAGGAAAAAGGGAGTGGCTTTCTCGGAAGGCAGAAGATAGGTGGTTTCCTAAAAGAGAAAACCTAGAGGAGAACTCAAGACACCGTTTGTTCTCTTATTATCTTCCGTGGTTACCCTGTTTAAGCCGTAGGAAGATAGGAGTTTTAATGGAGGAAAATACGTATTGTTTAACTTACGGCATTTTAATGATTTAACATTAACTATTTGAAATGCATGCCCTTTCCATTCAGTAAGGGCTGGTTTTAGAGAGCAGTTCTAGTATGGATCTAATGCTTTCTCCCTTTCAGTAGGCTTCAGAACAGGCCTTTTGTAAGGAGATCGGAGGTAGTTTAAGCTGGGTGGAGCTAATTTCAGGCTGAATATGTGTTTCATGATTTTGCTTGGCTTGATGGGGGTGGTGCTAACACCTCTCTTAGACTGTGATTCTGAATGTATATACTAGCAAATTCAAAACAGCAATTTTAGAATTACAAAAATAAATCATTGATACTATCATGATGGTGTTCTGCCTGTGATGTTACAGATGAGTGCAGTCAGTGTCCCATTAGAGCTGTGGTGCCTAAGAGGCTGGAGGCTTGCTGTGTTCCCTTCTGCCCAGCCAGCCGAGGTTTTCTGTGCTTAGGCACTTTACCATGCTGTGGATGTTCTTGGGCATGGAGATCCCATCCTGCAGGGAGCTAGGGAAATGGGAGTTGCAGTTCCACGTCCCCTTCTTTGCAGCGTAGTCCTGAAGAACAAGATTGCAAGCTTTCCTGGTGAGATCAGATTGACTGAACAATCTTTTGTTCAGGCTTTTGACAGAAGCATGCATGTGAGCTGATCTCTGAACAGAAGTGCCCCCCCCCAAACTACATTGATCTTTTTGTCTGAGGATTTAGAAACCTGAATATCTGTGCAGTTGCAGTGTCTTTTGAGGGATGGTGTCAGAATCTTTCGAAGACTCAGTTGGGGTTTTTTTGGCACATCCCTACCCTAGATACAGTGCACTTTTTTGATGGTTTATTTGCCTGCTTCCTTCTTACATCATATAGTGTTTTGGAGCTCTGCCTGCTGCTCGTTTAATCTGTTCAACTGCTTTGGGGCTTCTGTGAATGGTGGACTTTGTCAGG
Organism: Pterocles gutturalis; assembly: GCF_000699245.1. Taxonomy (NCBI): domain Eukaryota; kingdom Metazoa; phylum Chordata; class Aves; order Pterocliformes; family Pteroclidae; genus Pterocles; species Pterocles gutturalis. Next base: position 2,309 of record NW_010120654.1, read on the forward strand.
ATAAAAAATTAATGTTACACAGAGCTCACAAGAGAGCATTTCTTCACACCTTTTACTGAACTCTCTCCAAATGATTTGGACTGATTGGGATCTTATAGTTTGTATTAACCTTTCTTGCTCAGGGTACCTTCGCTTATCTTGGAGTGTGATAAGAGGAGAGAAAACCCTTCCTGAATCAATACTAAGTACCTTTCTGCCCTGGGTCTTGTTCTTGACAAAGTGTTTGTTTTGGGAGAGCTGTGAAGTCAAATTCAGTCAAGCTTCTAGTTTCCTTTCCTGTATGAGTGGCCCCCTAAGTAGAAGCCAGAGCACTATGCTTGTTTAACAAGAGGCAGACATACCCAAAGAACTGGTCTGCAGTGGTGCAGAAAACCTGGACTTTATTCCTTCCATCCACTGTTTGAACAGCTTTTCTACCTTAAGGGCAGACAGTTGCACAAAGAGGTGAAGTTTCTTCTCCCATCTCCAAACGCAGAGCTTTAGAGAATGCTGTATCTGAAATGAGTGTGTCCAGCCTCCTCAGTAAAATGACCTCGCTCTCCCGCAGACCTGCCAAGCATGCTGCATTTTGCTATGTGCCAGTCACTGCAAGGTGGTGAAAAGCAGGGCAATGTCTCAGAGGTGGGCTGTCAAGGTGCAAAGGAGATTTTCAATTTGAAAGACTAATAGTGAGAAAGGGGAGGTTTTAGGCCAAGATGTTTTTCTCACAAGTTTATGAAGACTTCTCCTATGCCTTCTTTAATTTCTAGAAATTTTGTATCTACAGATCAACCGCACATAACTTTCAACAATCATTCATGGCTATGCGTCTCTTGCTCTGGAACATAAATGCATAGGACTTTTTACCTCCAGCTTCATCCTATTTTGATACGGAAGTTTGAATCTGGCAACTACGGTTTGAGTGTTTGTACCTGTAGTTTGATTATGAATGTGCAGTCCAAACAAGCCCGGCTGTGAGACACCCTCTGAAAAGACTCAGTATTTAGTTTAAATCAGGCTTGCTTACTCCACATCTTGTTTAAATCAGTGAAGTGGCTCCTTCTGCTGGGCCCAACCAGCCTGCAGCCAGCTCGTGCACGTTGATCGCCTGTTTTCTTGGTAGCCCTCACCATTGCCAAAGGTAGAACCCTAAAGGTCTGGTTGACCTAATTTGTTAGCAGAAATAATACCTACAGTCAGGGATTTCCTGGGGGAGTCCTTGGAGTGAGCAGTTCCATGATCTTGCTGTTGTGAGGTTCAGCATGCAAGAGCCATGCGCTGGATCGGTCTGTGTAAGAAGCCTACAATCTGTTTCCCAGAAACAGATCAACCTAGTGATCATATAGAATCATTAAGATTGGAAAAGACCTCAAGGATCATCAAGTCCAACCGTCAGCCCAACACCACCTAACCCACTAAACTGTGTCCCTAAGCACCACATTCAAGATCAAATTTGTACTGCTAAAACTTAGGCCATGAAGATTCATTATAATGGACCTCTGATTAAAATTGTCATGTCCTTTTAGTATTTCAAAGTATGTTTTATTTACCACTGTACAAATTACACTGTTGGAAAAATTTGTAGACAGTAGAACTAAATTTTCTCTTCTTAGTTACAAACCAGGCTGTAGCTTGAGCTTGAAATTCCTGCATTTCTTGAAGGATATCTAGCATCGTTCTGCTAAGCACTTAAAGAACATTTGCCTCCAACAGAGAAGGGGCAAGAGGTTTACTGCATTCTTTGTGAGCTGTTTAAATTCCATATAAGGTTGAGGTCAGTTTGCTAAAGGCAAATGAAAGATTTTGTTACTGATTTAAGGTGTGTGGAGTCAGAGTAGAAAATAGCTTTCTTAATAAATGGTTAATTAAATAAAAAAATGTCTGATGACCTGAACAGAAAGCTGACCTATCCCACTCGTCACTTTCCACTGTACCATGGTCCCAGATGCGTGCTCTGTTCAGAGCAGCTGTGCCTTGTCGCAGCTGTTCGCTTGCCCCTTATTTAAAAAAAGAACAGCAAAAACCAACCCAAAGCTGTGACATCAGGGAACTGAATCCTTATTGCTGTTGTATGCTTCATTCTACTCTGCTTGGTAAGTGGCCATTTGAACAGGCACTTTTCCCTTTTGCTGGGAGGTGAGGATGTGGATGGTATCTTTAAGTATGTATTCCTGATAACAGCAGACTGTCAGCTGTATATTGGCTCCACCCCACAATATCCTTCCCAATGTATTGTCCCAAGCAAGACAAGAATTAGTTAACAGAGTGGGCTACATGCAACCCTGTATCCAGTGTACTCATGAGCTCGGGAGTATTTTTGTAGAGGAAAGGCAGCACAGAATCAGGATTTGCTGTCAGGCAAGTCACTTGATTTATTCTTCTAGGAATGAGGCCCTTTCTTTGAGTCAAATTCAATGTCAAATTGAAAGAAAATGGTAAGATAATGAGATGTCCTTTTTTCTCTGTTGTCAGTTGTTGAGATTTAGTGCTGTGCATGGCTCACTGGTATATCTTGTTCTAGGCTAAGCAACATCAAAAATTGCCAGCAGGGAGCACTGATTTAGGATCTGTTTTCCTCATCCTGTGGGGAGTGTGGATTAGTTCTCCAGGCAATGGCAGAGGATAAATATGCCAAGGAAGGGGGAGTGGATAATATTGGCATAATGTTGCCAGCTGGAGGCAGGCCTTACTGATAGCAGAGAAATTACAAGATAGGCAGCATTGTTGCCTGACTAGGAATTGAACCACTTTACTAAAAGTGAGTGGGCTGGTTAAAAGGACACAGCTCTGCAGAAAGGTAGGAACAGTGGTGGTCGCAGTGTCTCTTCTCAGTGTGGTGACCTGGCTGCTGTACATGTACTGCAGCCATTTCAAAGGTCTTTCATTCAGGAAAGAGGGGAACCTAGAATGTCATGCCCAGCATCTGTGACACATCTTGAAAAGTAAACTGTGGGCAGAAATGGACCTAAAATGGATCAAAGTTTCCTGAATATTTATTTTCAGAGCTTTGATTTACCTTGTAGGTAGAAGACCAGTTGTTAACAATTTATTAAAATATTAAACAAGTGAAGAAATGTAATGCACACTTGCAGAGCACACTGGTGCCTTTAAATCCTGACAGGCATATGCTTTTGTTTACTGTGTTCACTAGTTCAATTATTCCATACATAGATCAAAACTCCAATAAACAAATGGATGAATCAAAAATGCAGTTATGCTGCTTAGAGAAATTCTAAAATGTCTTTCAAATATAATCAGCAAGACATGCTCTGCATCAAAGAGAACTTTAAATGCTGTCAGGAAGGTCTAATTCAGATCACATCAATACTGTGGTGTGGAAGTTGAGAAGGCTAAATGGGAAGGCTTTTGGAAATCACACAAGCAACTTGAATTGCTCACACTTACAGAGAAAGTAAGGTATGTATATTCTGAGTTCCTGGGAAAAAGAATCTTAAGTGAAAACTGTTGGGTGAAACTACACAGCAAAAAATCATTAGCGCCCTTGCTGCCAATTTTTCATGCTTGGTTAGCTTATTCTAGGTCTTCCTTGCACTGGTATTCTTCCCATCCTTAAAATCCTAGGATAAGATAATTGAGGTATTGTAATGTCTATGTAGGGTACTGCTCTTTTCAAATATTAATTCCAGTTGATTTCCTCAGATAGACAAGACAAAATTTTGGTAAATCCTAGAAAGACTGTCATAGAGCATCAGCTGTAAGAGCCTCTTCTTGGGCCCTGAGGCTGTACCAAGGCTACCATTGTAAGCCACAGTGAATTGAAAAAGTAACAGTGGAACAAGATACTAGACTTTCATTTTGTGCAGTATACCTGAGACTGTCATTGTTAATTGGGAGCAGAGCAGCTGGGTTTGCATCATAGTTTGTCTGTGAATCACAGAAAGATTTTTCCTAAGGCGTGTCAGTGTTAGATTAGCTGCTTCTGTTTGTGCATAGTTCATGACAAGGCTCTATTTGAATGATTACTAGTCTGCTGTACCTCTGAGTCCTGTCACTAGGGGTGTAACAGGTCTATCCTCTTTTCAGGAGGTGTATGCAATAATTCACAGCATGGTAATAGGCTCGTAATTAAACCTCAGATTCCAGAAACACTCCTATACTTCAAATATAAGAACTTGAGTTGTTTTCAGTGTCTTTTTCTTGGAATACTTTTTGTTTGGTTATTCGTGGTTTGTTTTTGATCATATATTGAGATACATCTGTAAATTAAGATAGTATTGATACTGGAATTTCTTCAGGGCTGTGTAACAGGATAAATTAACTCTTACATCCTGTCTTATAATTAAACTCTTCTCTCACTTCTTCCCTTTTTTCTTCAGATAGAGCATCAATTTCTTCTCAAATGCATTATTTTATATGAAATTTAAAGAAAACAGAGAGCATGCTAGCCATCTGAAGCAGGGGCCAGCAAAGCAGATCTCCCAAGTTCTCTTCCAGAGATTTCTTGTTTAATTAATTTGGGGAAGCTGATTTAAAAAAAAAAAAACAAAACCCAAAACAC
>NW_010120654.1:6816-12090 GCF_000699245.1 Pterocles gutturalis
CCCCCCCCCCCCCAAAAAAAAAAGCCCCAAAACAAAGCCATGGTTTGTAAAGTGCCTGTGTTGTCTTTAAGTATTTTCAAATTGATCGTCAAAATTTGCAAAATGCTATTTCATCTGCATATTAGAATTGCAAAGTATTGTTATGATACGTACATAACGAATCAAACAGAGCTGCTTCATGGATCACTACTGATTCCTCCCAGGCTCTTTGTGTCCTGGAGAAGCTCTCTTTTGATCTAGCCTTCTCTTTGGAAAAAGTTCTTAGATTGTTTCACATTTTTTCCTAACTTTATATGGATTAGATTTCCTTTCAAAGCTGCAAAACCATGCAAAATCATTTTAAAAAATAAGAATTAGTATATTAAGTTCCAGTTTGAGGCAAGAATGTTCATTTTTCTAGAGGAAGCATCTCTAGCTTTGTTTTTAGGAAAACAAGAGTTAAGTCGTCTTTTTGTCCTCTGTCCAGAATTGTTTGCTTGTAAATATACTGTGTCTACATAGCTGAATGATTAAGCAAAAAATCCTAGGTATTATTCACGCATTTGTTCTCCTGCTCAGGACTTGAGCCAGTGGCTTTACAGTCAGTGTGCTCTGTGTCATAATACAGCCAACTTAAAGGTGTTCTGGCAAGAAAAACTGCTGATGTTTGGCTGATGTGGGGTCAGCTGTGAGCCCAGAGAGGAAGCTGGGGCTGAGGTTATCAGCAAAAGGGTGTTCTCCTTTCCTTCCGGCTCCCTAGGCAGGAAGGGCAGATGAGGGAAATTTTTGCTCTGCCCTCTGATTTGTCTTGGTTTAGATTTGAATATGGGGTTTGGAAGTAGACTCCAAGGAAAGGGTTGGGAAATGGTTTGTGGTTAGGATTTTTATTTTTCTTGCCCTGGCTAGTGTACCTTTTGAACGGCCTACTTGTTATATCTTTTCAAGTTATGGCTGAATGTGTAAGTACAAGAGGGTTTCCTGAGCTCAACTGTGTGGCCATGAGGGAACCGAGCTGACAGCTTTGCTAGACCACTGCCATAGAATAGGTTGAGAATAGAATATTCTGTGCAGAGTATTAGAATAGAATATAGAATATATTCTGTATCGCTAGTATAGAATGGAATAAAGCTTCTGATTTCCGTGACTGAACTTTAAGTTCAGCCAGGCAATGATAGGTGCTATTCTGCTTTTCCTTTACTTCTGTGAAAGAAACTGTTGGTACAGCTAAATAGGTTAGGATAACATGTAACCTCAGTGATAATGTGGAGTGACTTCCAGCCTCACAGTCAGTTTTGACTCTACGGTTTTTTTTATTGTCTCTCTGTATCTGAAGTACAGCATAACGTTGTTACCCTGTACGGTGTGGGTCATCAGAGAGGAACCATTAGTACTTTGTTTATTAGCACAAACAGCTTCAAGACATTGACCTCTATAATATGTAGACAGTAAACAATAATGGGAAAGGAAACATAGGGAAGTAGAAAAATTTACTTGAATAAAGACAGTGGCATGTAAGATTGTCTGTAAATGGTATGAGAATAATAATTTTTGGTGTCTTGTAAGATTGTCTCCATTGTGGGTACATCTCAGAAATCTGTGGTTTTTTTCCTGAACCATTTTCTCTGGACCATCACACATCTCCAGATACTCCCAGTCCATACCTGTTTCCTGGCCATTTTTTCCAGTGCACAAGTTGCTATTGTTTTCTGGGCATCTAAGTTCAGTAGTTCAAGCAATTAGCATGCTTTGTCCCAGGAAGAGCATAAATCTTCAGGAACTCACTGGGAGTTCCACTTTACTGCAGTGACAAACATAAAAGCAGACAAGCTCAGTGGCAATGACATTTGTAACAGTTTTCTGTCAAATAGTTCTCCAAGATGTTTGAAAAGCCTTAATTGCATAGTCCCTTGTTATTTTGCCCTCAGCCAGCTTGTTTGGGGATTCCTTTTTAGGCTGATGGTGAATTATGTTATGAGATGCTGATTTTCCACAGTATCCCTGAAGGTACTGATGAAAGAAGCTACTCGGCTGATTTTTCTATCTGTTAAACTACTTTTTTTTTTTTTTCTCTGTACTTATCTTTTTGAGAAGTTCACTTACAATGGTACTGCTGAAGCAGAACATAGTCACAGATGCACAGAAAAAAATCATGCCTGATAGAAACTTTCAGATGTTCTGTGACCTTCTGTTAGGTTTGCTGGGTAGGGGCAGAAAACTTCATAAATACAGTGTCTGTTTTTCTGCCTAGAGACAGCATAAAAATGTACCCTACATCATCTTTAGCTCTTTTACAGTTCATTAATTTGCATGAATGGGGTTAGAGAGAACCTCTGGATAATCTACAGCTAAATGCTGTACAAATCCAGACTGAAGAGATGGCTCTGTGATTGTTCCAGCTTTCTAGGGGCATGCCCCTGGAATACACAGGGAGCTACAGAACAGCTTTTCCGTGTTCATCCTTGGAGTAAAACAGAATTCGAAAGGTGGATATGAAAATAGAGGCATCTGTAGAAAATCTAGGAAATTTGTTAACATAGATGGGTGAACAAGTTTGAATTCTTTATGTCTGATATCTGTCAGCACAAGAGATACATAGACCACTTTCACTGATATACAAACCACATCTCTGCTCCAGCTGTATATTTTGAAAACATCAAAAAGCACAAACTTACCACATGCCAGAGACGTTTAGTGAACATAGAGTCAGCACAGTTGGCCCTATGCCTTGACATGTGCTGTTTGGGGAGAAGTGTGAGAGAGGCAGACAGTACCTCCATTCTGACTACCCCTATGATTATACAGCCCTTGGGGAGTTGGCACCATCAGGCTGCTTTCAGGGCTGCTGAGGCTGATGTAAAATTGGTTTTAGGATTGGGAATTTGTCCTTGGCTCCCTGCCACCTCTGTCCTATTGCCCTTCCCAATAAAGCAAGTGGAGGCAGAACACAGCAATGAACATCAGCCTGTTGGGTTAACATCAGTTGTGCCAAACAACTTTTCTGTTTCTAGGGCTCCAGAAGCAGCAGTTCATCAGGAATAGTTTTCCTTTTGATTTACCTTCCTAATTACTTTCTTTAGTCTTGTTTCTGCTGCAGCACTTTCTGATAGCAAAGCAGAAGTGAAGAATAGCATGAGAATGCTAGTGTTTGCGTGCAACTATCACTAAACCTCTGCTTGATTCTTTCATTTGCAACTAAAACAGTATTTGGAGCAGAAACTATCATATGCCGAGGCAGCATCAACCATAATGTGGGATTTTGACTTCTGAACTGGCACATGTAGGCATCACTGTGCAACAAGCAATGGAGTGTAATTATGAAATAAAAACTCTTTAGAAACCATATCTAAAACCTCAAGCAGCCACATTTAGTTAGCTTTCATCTCTCAGGCCCTTTTACTGCTGTGTCCTTCCAAGTTCTGACTCGGAGGTACAGAGCCATAATCAGGCATTGCTAGTCTAAAAGAAGACAGGAAGTAGGGGAAATGTGGGGAAGGAGCTTGAGGCCTTCTCTTGAAGTTTCAGCCTTCATACTAACTACTGATGAACCTCTACTTGGGAGTTTGTTTCAGTAACACATCAGGCACGAGTAGTTACATATGCCAGTTCTCAAGGGAGAAGGCAAAAATGTACAACATGGACAGGAAGGTAGCGTTCTTCCTTTTAAGAGGGAATGAGTCTTGTCCTCTATATCCTCTAGGGAAGCCAAGTCACAAGAGGAGGCCATATTCAGGGATGTCATCAAAGCATTGCCAGCATTTTTCTTTCTTTCAGCTCACTGTGATTTAAAGAGCTGATGATGTCAGAGAGCTTGGATTCCAGACAGAATTGTTGATCTTACCTCACTGGGAGACATTGCATGGGTTGGCTTTTCCTTGCAAGACATTGTCCAGCTTTTCTTACATGAAGGATTTCTCATATTTCATTTGGGCTAATTTATACTGCCTAATGGTGAGTTAATGCCACTATGCCTGACTCTATCCATTCTGAAAATAGCTATTGATACAGCTCACATCTATTTATATCTGGTAGTGTCAACATGAAGCAGGCACATGTTCCCAGAAGAAATTATGACTTTTTACAGCTTCTGCATCAGCAAAGTTAAGGCTCAAAATGCAGAAGTAGCTTGGACAAAGTTTGAGATGTTCTCCATTCTTGCCTTGTCCCCCCCCCCTTTTTTTTTTCAGCTTTTTCAGGATTTTTTTTTTTCAAGCCATGTTGCATTTAATGTATCCCCAGTGTTCAGGAACAGATTAGCTTCGTGTCGAGGAATGCAGTTAGAAATGTTTGTCATTCTGGTATAGTAACTGCCTTCCCTAGAAGTAAGTCTTCCATATGCTTTGACATTTTGGTTCCTGAACTGCTGTTGCAGTAATGCTAAGAAAACCTGAATAGGATTGAGTAACTCAGAGAGCAATTTGTGTTCCGGAGTAGCTCACAATTTAGCTGTCAGAGCTGTAGGAAGTAAAGAAACATACTCATGGAGCAGTTAGAAAACAAGTGTGATGTTCTGAGGAGGATGTCTGAAACACTGCTGAGTGTAAAATTGACTTGGCATACCTGCATCTACTGACAGGTAGCTGAAGTGGCAACACATTTATCATCTGAAGTATGAAGACATGTTTATATCTAGGGATCTGGGCTTATGTCTGTGGAGAACTAGTCCATGCAGTTTTGCAGAGACTGCAACTTGACTGTCTACAATGACTCATGGTGTCTCAAAACATTCCAGTTGTAGACAAAAGATGATGAGGAATGAGCCAAAGACTTTACTAACAATGGACTCAATCAACGAGGCACTGATAAGGCGAAGTCTTGCCCCGAGGCCTCATGATGTCCAGTTGTAGATAAGAGGATAGCGAAGAATACATCGAAGGCTTTACTCCATGGACTGACAAAACCCCTGCTGAGTAAGGCCATCAACGACGGACATTGAACCCCTGATGAGTCTAACAAAGGACTCAGTCTTGCTTTCACAACAAAGTAGCAAAATCGTGCCAAGGCGTCCCCTCTGCCTATAAAAGGTGAACAAGTAAAATAGGTGCTGGGTGCTCATCACCTGAAGACTCCTGAGATGCTGACCAACTGAATGAGCAACGACTCCCCACCCCCCCTCCAAGATCTCCACGCTCGTCCAGGGATCCAAGGAGTGGTGATAACTTTTCTTTCTTTTCCTCTCCTTACCCCTCTCTCTCTCTCTCCACCCCCATCTCTGCTTTCCCTCTGGCACATATGGTAATACCTTGTAAGTTTTAACATCAGCTCCCTGTTGGAGCCTGTTTAATAGGTTTTCATATA
>NW_010120655.1:0-8354 GCF_000699245.1 Pterocles gutturalis
GCTTGTTTCTCTGGCTGCTGCAAGAAGCGTTTGGCTCCCACCACTGCCTCCCCCCCCAAAAAAAAAAGAATTTGGGGACTCCAGGAGCATGGGCTGGTGCAAGGAGCTGCCCAGGTGCCAAATCACAGCCCAAGGGGAACGTGTGCCTTGCGCTTGTGTCACCCCAGAGACCCTGGAAGGTCTCGGTGGGGTTATTGCCAACAGGTTTTCACAGAATCACAGAATGGTTTGGGTTGGAAAGGACCTTCAAGATCACCCAGCTCCACTCCCCTGCCATGGGCAGGGACACCTCCCACTAGCCCAGGTTGCTCAAAGCCCCATCCAGCCTGGCCTTGAACCCCTCCAGGGCTGTTTCGTCATGATCAGCCCCATTGCTGGCAAAGTTCTCGCTCATGTCCTGACACACCGATGGCATCAGGGTCGATCGAGTACAGAACACGCCAGGGCATGCCACAACAGGAGGCTGGGTACGGCTGGGATAGGCACCTAGAAAAGGGCGTTTGGGATATCGGGTTCCTGAGCCTTCACCCCAGAAAGCAGCGACCACAAGAGTCACGGGATCACATCAGCAAAACATCTCCTGTGCAGCCCACAGGCCATGTCCACAGGCTCTGTCGCTGCCACGTCAGACATGGGAGCAAGGGGGATGTCACCCTGTGGACGCCATGCCAGCTCGAGCAACTGCAGATGTGAAAAAGTGTCTGAAAAAAAAAAAAATGAAAGCAAAGCTCTTTCCTATAGCCAGCAAGGCTGGGAAGGCTGCAAAACCCTCCGGCGAGATATTGAAAGAGCACAAAAGCAGAAGGCGGGGCAGAGCGGGCGAGCTGACTGTGGCACCGAAGCTCCTCATCAAGGCAAAAATCCTCGCTGCTCAAGTGCTCTTTCATCCAGCCGAGGAGGTGCAACAAAACCTCCTGGCTGGAGGCGGACTGCTCGGCGCGCACGTATGCGCAGGGAGGTCACCTACCCAGGGCTGAAGCGATGTCCGTGCCCAGACAGAGAGCTGCCTCCCTGCCCAAGACGGAAGCGGCAGCAGGACAGGGTTAAGCAGAGGACAAGCTGCCGGAGACCAAAGGTTGGGGCTGAGTCACGTTGTGGCCGTTCCTGTTTCAGTCTGAGCAAGTTTCTTGCTTCCCAGGCGGGGTTCATCCGCAGGCCTGCAGAGACCTGTCCCCTTCGTCCCCCAAGACGCTCTCCTCAGAGGAGCTGCCCTCCCGCAGCCAGCACGTACCTCCACCCTTCGCTTCTCCTCTGACCTATGCTTAGCAGCATCTCTGCAGCTTTCAGGAGACAGAAACAGCCCGACACCACTGCTCACCTCCATCATCCACCCTGTCCTGGTCGCTGGCCCATCCTAGGGCTCTTCTTCAAGCAATAACATTGCCTTCCCACCCCTCCCCACGCAGACACCTTCCTTCTCCTCGCCCATGGCTTTCCTGACCTGAAGGAAGCCTTCCAGCTGCCTCCAAGAGGCTGACAAAACACATCCAATGTTAGTCCTGAGCCCAAACTTGACACATTTTCCTGCAGATCCAGATCTTAAACCGCTTTTCCAAACAGGGCTCAACCCTCCAGGCTGAGCCTATGTGGTCGTACCTGAACCGGGACAAACAGAACGGCAGAACCGTCCTCACGGGGTATCTGCATGGAGATGACAGAAAGGTTTGGGCTGGAAAGGACCTTCAGAAACCATCTAGTCCACCCTCCTGCCATGGGCAGGGACACCTCCCACTAGCCCAGGTTGCTCAAAGCCCCATCCAGTCTGGCCTTGAACCCCTCCAGGGATGGGGCATCCACAGCTTCTCTGGGCAGCCTGGGCCAGTGTCAATCCCCACCTTGCTTCGGCATTTCCACCTGCTGGGGGTTTCTGCAGCTACATCAGTGAAAGAAAATCATTAATATTAAAAAACGCAGGAAAAGCCATGCAAGGTCTGACCAAGGCTCCAGCCAGCTCCCACGGGGGCTGTGACAGTGGCCAGCAGCAGACGGCTGTGAAGGAACACAACAGCCAAGCACATCGAGATATTTCCCAAACCACTTCCCAAGCTCCAGCCCTCCTTGGGCTTTTCCCAAGCCAAAAGCCATCACCCTGTGCAGCCCCCCTGATGGGTTCCTCCTCCACAAACCTACCCAGGTGCCCCAGAGCATCAGTTAACTTTCTGCACCCACAGCTTTTTGCAGCAGAATTGACGTCCATCATGCCAAAGGGCATCTGCTCTTCTTCCCTTTTTCATTCACTCTGGTTCTGCTGCCAGTAAAGGGCAAGGAAACAACATGCCATCTCCACATCACTCCTTAATTTTACAGCATCAGTCACCTGCCCCAGGAGTCTTCCTCTCGAGTGGAGGAAGCACCGACCTACTCAGCAGCTCTTCTCCCAGAGCCATCCCATGGCCAACCATCCCCACCACACTTCTCTCTGCATATGCTCTATCTTTTTGCAGATAGAAGAAAAAAAAATTCCCCAACATCTCACCAGTCTCAGCAACTCTCCCAAATCCACGAAGCACTCTCCATCCACCCCTTCCCCATGCCCAGTACCATGATCGCCACGACAAAGGAAAAATCCGCCTGGAGAGCTGCCAGCTGCAAACACGGCGACGCACACCCTGATAACCCCCCAGTTGCTCTCCTGACACCCCAGTATTGCTGACAGCAATAGGGCTGAGCCACCCCCAATGTACCCACGTGTGATGCTCACCCCGTGCACGGCAAATGCACGGCTTCACATCCACGAACAGGCGACACCACACATGCGGCTGGTGCGGAGGAGCTTCTGCTCCAAGCATGAACGACTCCACGTGCTCAAAGTCTTCCCCCCTCTTCCCGCAGAAATCACATCAGCCGCTGTGATTACTAAGAAGCAAGCTCACCGCGCTGCCGCTGCAGCGGCCGTATCCCAAAAGCTGGAGCCAAACCGCTCGGACGGACAGACGGCCATTCACCCCAACAGCCACGCGCTGCTGGTGGAGGTTTTTGCACCCCCCATGACCTGGGAGAGCAGCTTCGCCAGCTCAGCATCACTGCTGCTGCATGTTAGCGGGGGAGTGACACATAAAAAATCACCCTCAGCAACCTGTCGGCCCGAGGCTGATTGTCACTGCAAGTGGGACAAAGCCCACATACCAACAGCAGACGAGAAACAAGGCGCTAACTCCTGTCAACCCTGTACCTTGAGCTCGCCTGCGTACCCACGCAGATCCCACATTTACTAATGCGTTATGGACTCCTTCTCTGCAAATGATGCAACCAGAGAGAAATAAATTCTTCCAGGAGCCACAAGGAGTTTTGACATGCAAGGTGAAGCCACCAAGGAGCAGAGCATGGTGGCCAACACACAGTGCCCTGTCCTGTCAGGAGCCAGAGCAGTCACAGGACAGGGACATCACCATCTTCACCACCACCCCAGGCTCTTCCTGCAGGTGAGGAGCCGGTGAGGCTTGGACCGGCTCGGCACAGCCGCAGTGCCAAAGAAACCAAAACCCCGTGGGTACGGCAGGATGGTACCCTGATGCACAGTGACCCCCGGCAATTTGCTGATGCACGGTTCCCAGAAGCAAGATAACAGCTTGACTGGCGCCCTCCCATCACCATGGTCACGGCCCAGCACATCGCACAGCCAAACCATCTTCACGCCAAGACCAGGAGGCACCAGCCATCCATCAGCACTGGCCTCAACGCTCCCACTCCCTCGTCAATCACAGCGGCACATCCTGGCGCAGGAGCCACCGCCAGAGCCACCCACACCCCGATCCCTTTCTTACCTTCTCCGACTTCACTTTTTTCAGCTGCCGGCACTCACTCTCCCCATCTTCCAGCTCCGACTTAACTCCCAAGGGATTGAGTGCTGCTCCCGTGTCAATAGCTATACTCCCAAGCGTCTCGGCAGCAGCAGGTTCTGTCCCCTGGCCCCCATCGTACTGTCCCACCCTCACAGCCAGGGCCAGGGGCTGCAGCACGCTGGGCTCCTTCTCCACCGTAGTCCCCGCACCCTCACTCCTTTCCTTCTTGCTTTTGGATGAGCCTCCCTCCTTCTCCTTCTTGGAACCGGCCACACTGCGAGACGCCTTGGCCGATTTCTCCGAGCCCTTCGGAGTGACGGCGGGCACCAAACCGCCCGAGTTCGCGCCGTCCCCAGAGCGTCCTTGAGCCTCCTTCTTGCCACCAGCTCCATCGCTGGGAGTGAACAAGGAGGTCCCCGGGGTTGGCTTGCCACTGTCCTTGCCACTTTTGCTCCTTTTTGATTTGGATTTGCCCTCCTTGCCCTGCGGGCCCGGCACCGGACTCACAAACTTGATGTTATCCGGTAGGGTTGCCACTGCGTTGGGTGCCGGGAGCCCCACTTCTTTGGAGCCCGACATTTCCAATTTTTGCTGATCCTTCTCCAAATCAGCGTCCAGGTCAATGATGAGATTCCCTACGCCAATGTCCCACTCATCCCCGCTGTCGTACGTCTCAACCGGGTTCGCATCAATTCCTTTCCCTCCGGAAGCTCCGCTGCTCAAGGACATCTTAGAGTTAACGGCCCCTCACGGTTCAAGGCTCTTCCCTGCCTCCACGCCTTGGGGGTCACCTACATCCTCCTCAGGGGGCTTCCAGCACTCGGGGTCTGCCCAGGTGACGGCATCGCTGCTGGAAGGGAGAAAAAAAAACAAACAGGGTTACACACAGGCAGGTAGATCTGCCTTCATCGGCAGCCACACATGCAGGGCTTTTAAGCCCCCCCAAATCTCCCAAATCCCCCATCGCACAACACGAGGCAGCATCCTCCTGCCACCCCCCTGGGCTGGCGGCCGCTCCTGAGCCGTCCCCACAGCTGCAGCCATCTGGCAGCGGTCCCTCGATCAATACCAGTGCTGGCAGGTCATGGCTCTCGGCTCCAACAAGACATTACTCACACGTTTCCCTGCTCGCCATTTCCCCCCCAAATCTCCCAAATCCCCCATCGCACAACACGAGGCAGCATCCTCCTGCCACCCCCCTGGGCTGGCGGCTGCTCCTGAGCCGTCCCCACAGCTGCAGCCATCTGGCAGCGGTCCCTCGATCAATACCAGTGCTGGCAGGTCATGGCTCTCGGCTCCAACAAGACATTACTCACACGTTTCCCTGCTCGCCATTTCCCTCTGAATTATCGAGCGCTGCCCGTGAGAGGGAGGATTGATTCCTCTCCTGCCAATGCCACCCAGGGGGGACGGCTCCTGCCTGCAAGGGACAAGAGCCGCTCGCCGGGGAAGTCGAGTGCCTCAGTGAGAAATAAATCCCGAGCCTCAGAGCGCCTGGGACGCTCAGGGCACGTCAATGGCAGTGGGAAGTGCCGAATTTCCATCCCGCGCCTCCAGGCAGCACAACCCGGCACCCAGCTTTAGGACGTTAAAAAACCATCACCCCCACCATGATAAGCCACATAGGATGGGAAATCGAGGCACAGCTGCACAGGTATCTGGTTTTACCCAGGCAAAGAGGGACTGGCCGGACCTGCCCATGCCGTGGCTGACCCTAGCTAGTCCAAAATTTCTCCCCCCAGCTTCCCAGCCCCTCACCCCATCCCCACAGGCAGCTTCGTGGGGGGAGAAAAAGACAAAAAAGACACCCAGGAGCAACCCGAAAATCACCAGAGTGGCTCGCTGAAATTCGCTCATGGCAATTACACTGACGAGACATAATTAAGGCATGAAACAGCTTCTTCCAGCAGCCAGCTCCTCGGCCCCAGCCGCCCGCTCTCCAGATCTCTGAAGAAATCCTTGACCACCCATTTGGAGGAAGCTCTTCTCCAGCAGCACTATCCTCCCTTTCCCCGCCGAGCTCCGGGCCTGCCAGCTCCTGGTACTATTTACAAGCAACACTTCAAAAACAGGTGACTTAAAGAGAAATGAGAAGGGAAAAAAAAAAAAAAACAACCTCCCCCACACACACACAAATTTCTTCAAACCCCAGCAGGCAGGAGCCTGGAAAGCAGCTTCATGGTGCGTTTCCAGAGATGCAAACACTGTAAAAATGCCAGGGATTCTTTCATCAGCCAGGCTGCCGCAGCCAGACCATTTTCCATCTGCTCCCCACAGCATCCTCGGTTCTGTACAGCTAATAATCCGCTCTCTGACAGGTCATTACGGAGATTTTTAACCCCAGGAGCCGAGGTCTAGCATGCAAGCTGGAAATGAAAAGCACTGACCTCTCATTTCAGCGGCAGAGAAAGTGCCGAATCAGGAGATCACTTTGCGCACCAGAGTCGCTAACAGCTTCCGCATGTTTCTATCACCACCACCGCCTCCTCCTCCTCTTCCTCCTGCCCTGGCACCCGCTCCCCATCCTGGAGCCCAACCTCCCCACCCTGCCTCTCCAGAGCCCCTCTGAACCACCGACGGGGCCAGCGATGGGCAGCGACCATCTCATCTCTCTTTGTGCCGCAGATCCACGGCCGCTCCTTTGTCCGGATGGGCAAAACCAGCAGCGAGGTGGACGAACCAGAATTTTATCCTGTAACAGTCCCTTCCCAGCCCAAAACTGAGGCACGGTGTCCAGCCACAACCCCGTCGGGCAGGGCGCAGGGACACAGCGTAGGACCAACACACCTGAGCTACCAGGAGGCTCATCCTCCAGAGCTGCCCACCCAAGGTTGGAGCAGGCAAAGGGCCGCGTCTGGCTCCCATCAGAGGGGCAGATGGGTGAGGATCTGGCCTCGCAGTCGCAGGAAGGCGACGGACAATCCACAGGGTTGCATTGTGACAGGCGTAGTACTGCCCGCTGGACACAACGCCTCCATGATGCCAGCTTGGGGGGAGCTCACTCTGCAGCTTGAAGCGTGCATATATACATGTGCACACACATCTCCATAAATATTATTTATCTATACGGAATAAGGAGAGCAGATGAGCAGGACTTTGGTTTGAAACGATGCAAACAGCAGCAGCAGTTGCCAATTCTTACCACAACAAAAGGAAAAAGGAGCCCAGAAGTCCGCTGGGTCCCTGGTGATTAGAAAGCCAGGAATAATCAAAGGGTTAGAAAACAAGAGGAGAAAAAAAACCATTTACCCTATGGAGGAGGCGGCGAGGGAGCCCCAGCTCTGCTAACGCGGAGGGAAGGGAACCACAAACAGGACAGACGAGAACCGGCTGGGTCTCCAGAGCAGAGGAAAAGCACGTCAGGCCGAGAGTGGGGCAGGGAGCTCGAGATGGGCCACCGTGGGAAGAGCGACCAGGGCAGGGATCAGCTCTTTCCAGCCCGGCACTGAACACCCCAGTATGTGACCTGGGGGGGGGTGATACCCTGCAAGCCATCCACTGCACGTGGCTCTAAAAGCATTTCCTGCATCTCAAAAATCCCCTCCCGAAAATTCCCATCACAATTCCCCATTTCTCTTCTCTCAAGAGTCACCCTCCACAGCCAGAGGAGCATTTCACATCCCTCTCCCAAGCCAGACCCCCAAAGACCCCCCAGCCTGCCGTGCCGTCGCTGTTTTGGGTGGAAGGGAATCCCTAGCTACCACAGCCCACAGTCTGGAGAAGGAGATCTCTTCCCCACCGCCTGGTTTGCCCAAGCTGGAGAAGCACCAGGTGCTACCCAGACCCAATCCTGCCGGTGCTGGGGTGGGAATAATGCCATCACAAATCACAGCATCTCTGAAAACAGATCGAGATTGATTCAGCTCAGAACGTGTCCTTCCCCTTACCTCCTGCCACGGCGGGATTGATCCCCGCACAACATGAAAAGCATGTGCTCACTTGTTGGCCTGGAGACCTGCCAACAAAGCGTTTTAAGAGCAGTCCTGGAGCGCAGATCCTACAAGGAGACAGCTTTCTGCTTGGGAATGCTGCACACACACAGCACCAGACATGAATAATTCAGTTCCATTAGGTGCCGAGACCTCTACGATCCGCATCTATGGGCTGGGACGGAGCCAAGCGTATTAAGAGACAAACCTGAAAGTTCACTTTCAGAGCTGCAAACACACCTTCAAGAAAGCTATTCAAACAGAAAAGCTCACCTTCAAAAAAGGGAGCGAGGAAACCGCACCAGCCCCTGGCTCTTTGTGCTAAAACAGGAGCAGGATGCTCAGCAGCAAATCCACCGAGCCCGCACCTCTCCGGCTTTTCTCTCCCGGTTACCAGAGGCCAAGAAACCAAAGCAGGGGAAGGACTGAACACCCAAGGGCAGCGAGATGTAGGAGAAAGCTCTTCTCCTGGCAACAACCAGCCCACACCCGTGGGGAGAGTGTCTCATCCCCATGTGCCCCAGCCTGCAGCGCTCCGGGATCAGCCTCTGGTGGCTTCCAGACATGACCGACTGCAATTTTCACCCTGATTAACTTTCAGGAATGCTCCGCAAGAAGGAGCAGCAAAGACGACAGGGCGGCG
>NW_010120656.1:0-230 GCF_000699245.1 Pterocles gutturalis
ACCCCCCTGTCCCCAATGTCCCCCAATGTCCTCACATCCCCCAATGTCCCCAAATCCCTGATGTCCCCACATCCTCCAATGTCCCCAATGTCCCTGATGTCCCCGATGTCCCCAATGTCCCCAACATCCCCCAATGTCCCCCATACCCCAATGACCCTGCTGTCCGCAATGTTCCCAATCCCCCCAATGTCCCCAAGTGTCCCCAATGACCCTGATGTCCCCAAGTGTCC
>NW_010120657.1:0-41757 GCF_000699245.1 Pterocles gutturalis
TATCAGTTGTTGAAAATCACATTCTACAAAGTTGATACAGGACAACACGTTCCCACCTGAATTCCCGTGGGTATCTTACCTGCCATTCACGCTTGTAGTCAATGTCGTAATATTCTACTCATGCATATAAAACCTTTTTTTTTCTGCCTGATTTCTAGATACCAAGGCATCTTCTCCCTTGCATTGACCATAAAAAGGTTCCCCAGCCTCCCTAACGGCTTTTCACTCAAGGACAATGGGCAGCACTTAAAGACAGTAAAGTGGGGCTAGGATGTTTTACTTTTTTTAAGTACCAGGCAGCACAACTAGGTTGCTGCAGACAGGACACAGTGTTCGGATTATAGGTTGTTCAGGGAAGAAAATGCCTCTTTTGTGTTTGATCATCACCTCTGACTCCCTTCCTATATAGCTTGTTGTTTAACACCATGCAGTATAAATGGATAACAAATTACAATACTGGATTCTAAGAGCTATTTTACATGTAGAAGTTTTTGTTTTTTTTTTTTTTTTTTTAAGAGACAGCAGCAGCAATGGTCGAGTTCATGTATCCTTCAGAGCGGGGACGACACCTGTAACTATAGGGATGGGAGTTAGGAGTCTTGTTTTATTGTGTCCAGTCTTCACAAGCCTAAGCAGGGGAAAATTCAAGCCCTTGATTTGAAAAAAATCTGGTTACAGGTAACTTTAGAATATCTGTCTGAAGTGATGGTGATTCACTGAGAGTGAACTTCAGTGTTTGCTACTAAGTGAGTATTGAACTTTGATATTCTAAATGTGAGCACACAGGAGCAGATATTGCAGATGAATTAAAAAACCCCATGACTGATAACAACATACAGAATTAATAACACAGTGTTGTTCTTCCCATACCATTTGCTCCCACTATAATGAACAACCAAATCCCGGTTATGGACAGAGAGTATAAATAACAGGCAGTTTCATCATTAAGACGCTCTAGCTCTACTTCTTCTCATGCTTTCTGCTATCAGGAAAAAGAGCTACATAGCTATAAATCAAAATGATGAACACCTTTTCCAAATATCCCTAAGGAGAAAAGCTCTGGATAATTGTTTCTATTTTGAAGCAAACCCAGTATAAATTCATCTTTTATATAATAATACACAATCATAAGTAATCTTGAATTACCCATAACCCACGACAGTGACCTTGAATACTTAAAATCACTGCTCAAGTTGAGATAAATATCAAGCAGCCATTGTTCTCCCAGGAAAGACAACATGAACCTTTTCAAATCAGCAAATTATTTTCACACCACTGTGTCAAAAGCTTTCTCTGCACACAGAGACGATGCATATCAAGTCAATTGTTCTTAACTTACATTAGTCAAGAGCAGAGAGTGTAAAGAGGTACCCAGAAGATTTTTAAGAGGTTAATGAACAGTCAGGCTAGAATGATTCAGGTACTAGAGGACGAGGTGGAAAGGAGGTTTCCGTTCCGAGAATATCTGTGCTCTGTACCAAATGTTTCTGGAACCGCTGAGAACAGAAGAACTAAATATCCATGAGCCTTACTGGTCATGCTGTGATTGCTTGAGACCATTTGCTATAACAGCCAACACAGCTTTTAGGAGCAGTTGTGTAGCAAGACAGGTAATGACATTAATAGCAACGAGAGAAAACACTGAGCATTACAGCTCTTGCTATATCCTGCCCATGTAATTCCTTGTGAGGATATTTAATGATCAGCAAACATGAAGTGCCTGTGAAAACAGTAATTCTCCATTCATTCAAGCACTGATTGAGCTAACTTCAATTCGGTCTCAGCAGAGAAAATTCCTACTTTCTTACAGCCCACTCCTACCTTCATCGCATGCTGCCATTGACTGGGATGAAAACACAACTGAGGCCAGTGATTTGCAGCCTTTTATTACTGAGTTGCAGTCTTGATTCTGTCTTTATTCCTATTCATAACACTAGGCATTTCCTTTTCCTTCTTTTTGTGAAAAATAAGTTAATGAATTGATTAATGAAACTTGTGTTCCAGTTTCTCTACGTGTGAGTTTGCATACCTGAGGCTAATTACAGTGTGATTAGTTAACTCAGAAACTGCATTCGAGTCCTCAAAGCAGAAAGGTTATGAAAGGCCAGTTCCTCGCAGCCTTCCCAAAGGAAAGCTCACCTGCTACACCTGCTCAAGCCAGTCTTAACACATGCAGACTAGAAACAGCCAAAACATGGTGCACGCGGGGTTTCATGAGATTTGTAGGTCTTCTTTAATTCCATTTTATCCCTGGTAATTTGTATATTCAATATATTTGGATGGAGAAAGTGATTCTCTTGACTTATTCATATGTTTTTATAAAGTCAGAAATAAACTCAGTTTGTTCATGGTGATCATGCTCAGCTGTTTATTATTTTAACTTCCCTTCTATGGATTTCCACAAGATGGGAACTGCAGAAATCTCCCACTAACATCGTATATGTTTATCTGGAAACAGCATACAGGATACCACTTGCCATAATCAGTGCTTCAGTATCGATTTCAGCAAGACACTCCATTTGATTAAAATTATTTATGCTTAAATGATTCTCCTTCAAAATTGTGTTGATGAAAAAAACAGTGTATGCATTACAGGTGGCAAAAGAGACAAAATAGCACTACTACACTAATAATTTTTTTCAATATATTCACTTAAATCATTAGCTAGTAAGAGAAAGTAATAATACGAGTGACACAAAAGCATAGAAATAATAACTTTTATAATACCAAAATGCCTTATTATATTAATAATATAATAATGCAGTTAGACTTCTAGTCAATGTTTTTGAAGAAGCATTTGTCCAAAACCCCTTTGATATACATTTCATGCTGTATGTGCATGTCAGTGCCCTCTGCTGGACAGAGTAAGATCCAAACTGGTAGCTGTGATCAGGCCCTCACCCAACAGCCGGCTTGTAGAGAAGTTATAAACTGATGTTAGTCAGTACAGAAGGGGAAGGCAAATCGTACTTGACTGGCATAATGGAAAAACATGGTTTGGAATGTGAAGTTCCTCAGTTTTGTCCCCAAGGTTTGTTGGAAGTGGTTTAGACAAGCGGCTGTGATCTTTCTATCTTTTGTCAAAGGAGTCTGCAAGCATATATGAATTTCTGTCTTTCTTTATCCATGAGCAATTGTACACCACTACCCAAAGGATTTCACTGGGCAGAATTTCAGCATGGAATTTTATTTTCCTTTCTTCCTTTGCTATAGCCTTCTATTTTAACACTATATTTTACACTAAGCCCCCAAGAGTCGCCTTCAGGAATATTTATTAGCTATTTAACAGAACCAGCTTTATTGTTGCTGAACTAAATTTTACAGACCAGACATAAACTGCTGCCCCTACTTTACCTGCTCTGAAGATAAACAGCGTGCTCTAACTTCAAGGCTCTCAATCTAACCAGTTCTACATTGATTAAAAACTACATCCCAGCTTTATTCCAAATGAGATGCTGCCTTCAGGGCGATCCACAGAGGCCACCTGGGAAAAAGGTTTCACTCTCCTGTTCCCAGTCGGTCGGACTGAGGAAACCAAAAAGGTCAAAGGCAATACTGAGGAGCAAATGCATTAAGCAGCCATGTCCTTGAGGTTAGGTGCTGATTTGGTATTGCTCTACAGCTCCTTTTTCCTCTGAATAATAATTTTTTTTTTAAAGGAAATGCGCTCCATCCCGGATGCCCTGTTCACTTGGATAGTAGTACTCATACTCAGTTTTTTCTACTCTGCATGGATGCAAATAACCATTTCTCAGCTGTTTGTCAGTAATCAGTCATAGCACAAGGCAGCATCTTTCCCAGAGCACAAAATTTAATGCAAAAGTGGGAGCTGCTGCCTTGTCAGACCTTTGATGCATCCACAGAGGCAGCAGCTCATAGTTTCAGATGGGTCCTACCCTCCACCCAGCCTCGCTCCGTTTCCCTCAGTGAAGCACAGTTATGGCCAAAAAATGGCCAAAAAAAGCATTTCACATCAGGACCAGGGGGACCATACCAACAGCATTAGTCTTTGAGAGGGATGTCCTGTGACGACGCAGTAGTCCCTGGTTTCTGAAAAGCTTTAAGCTTAGGAGAGATGTAAGGAGACGTCTGGTTTAGTATTTGCTTTGTAGGACATGGAATTTGTCTGCACTCCGGCAGATGATAATTAGAACTTGGAGATGAACTAAGCAAGTATAGCCTCCGCCCCTCTCAAAAGGAAAACGCCATGAAATGAAGGACTAACAGGGACAAGCCAGCCACGTCTGGCTCACTTTTCCATACAAACATTGCTTCACTCCTCTTTCCCCATGCTAAGCTACACATGGATAGTAACCTGGATGGATACGGGCGAATGTCTGCACATAAAAATGGGATAAGCGTTGTGTTTTCTCTCTGAGGTACGCTTGGTCAGTCAGGATGTTGT
Organism: Pterocles gutturalis; assembly: GCF_000699245.1. Classification (NCBI taxonomy): domain Eukaryota; kingdom Metazoa; phylum Chordata; class Aves; order Pterocliformes; family Pteroclidae; genus Pterocles; species Pterocles gutturalis. The sequence goes on from NW_010120657.1 coordinate 4,406, forward strand.
ACTGAGGCTGTCCAAGAGGCTGCTTTCTGCATTTCCCTATATAAACTGATCCTCTGCTTTCACCCCAGGTATTTATTCAAGCGACGTCTTTTTTTTTACTTCAAAAAGGACAAGTCAAAAACTGAAGGATGAATTGAGTTGATTATGCACGTTTAAAGTGTCTATAATCAGATGCTAGCTAATAAAATTGAGCTTTTTGACTCAGTAATTAATTATAATTCCAAAAGCTGCATTGTAAAACCAGCCTCTATGTTATTTTTTACAAATATTTATTATTCTCATCTTTCTTTCAGCCATAGTAGTTAGAAACATTAGAGTTAATTTTGCAGGATAGTGACATACATCTGAGTTGCCCAAATAATCTATAAAACTTCTGCCTTTTTATGTGGACAAAACAGCATTTTTATTTCTGTCGAATGTCATTCGGGATAAGTAAATCCACTTGCTCTGGAAATGTTTGTCAGCCAGACATGCCTGAACTGGTGATGATCAGCCATGAAAGTATTTGCAATTGAGCCTAATTAGTCTTTGAAGTTTAATCTTATTAAACATCAGATTTGGCCAATCATCTGCAACCAAGCTTCCCATTGAAATCAGCTGGACTATCATAACAGAAAAATATATTGTCTGACCCAAAAAGGACTTGGGGATGCTTTTAACTTCCTCATGAAACAAAAAAAGACAACACTGCAGCGGTTTATGTTCTGGAGACCACCTCATGGTTTCCTGTATCACAGTGACACCCATGCTATAAGTGACAGGACAGAGCTATCTGTCTGATTAGCAGCTTTTCAAAAATAAAAAGCATTGAAGAGACATAAAATTATCAGAAATTGATGAAAAATATGCAGATGTTCTTTACCCAAGTTCTAGCACGCCATCAAAAGTAGGGATGTCTAGGCTCTGCTGCCAGGGGACAGAACAAAACTTTAGGAGATATCTTTTGTCTGAGAGGAGTATGCCAGAGTAAACATGTGTGGGTACCAGGCTGAAATGATGGCATCTGTAACCAATTACCTTTATATGGTGTTATATTTCCATATTTGTCATTTCTTGTATACTTATTACTTATTTATTAAATAGGGTAGCAATCCGAGTACATTTCAGGTACAAATATAGCAACAAAATAAAGCTCCTATAAACTATATGAAGGACACCCCTGAACAGTAAGTAATCATCTCTACAGTAAAATACCAATTCAAAATAGAAAGAAAATTTGCAGTATTCCATAAAATTAGAACCTATATTCTACATCTTGTGGAAAGTTAATGAAAATTAAAGGTTCACAGTGATTTAGAAATAATCCATAAGTATTGCTTTTATTCATCAGTATATTAATAAAGTCTGACTTATAAGATATTTAATATAGGAAATGTGTAATTAACTTAGTATTTCAATTAATTCATTACTGCAAATGTTATTAGAAACATAGTGTTTTTAGAAACCTGACACTAAAACTAGTTTCTGCAACTTTACCAAATTAAAATAAATGATTATGGTATATTTCTTTGAATGTCATATACATACCAATAAAAAGCACCCAAAATAATAAGAGATACATGCACTCTGAAAATGAACATAGTAACTTCATTCTTTAGAACTGAGAGCATATTGTTTTTATTAGTTAGCTATTACATGCCAATGAAGAGTTTGCATGAATGTGCAGAAGCAGCATAATATTAATTAATGCACCTTAAACAGTAGTTTCAACAGGAGTGTTTATAGAGTTTTATTGCTAAATTAGCTGAAAACATTTTGGAAATCTCTAGTTTATCAAGAAATCTTTTTAAACCTCAGATGTTTCAAGAACTTCAGCCTCGTGAGGTTATTCCATTTTAGAAATTCATTGTTATTACTTGCTAATTATTTGATAATTGTCTGTCATTTATTCTTTAATTTCCCAGATAAAGATGTTCAATAACCCCCTTCAGAAGCAGACCTGGCAGTATGATATACAGATACAAAATTTCTTGTGAACATCACTGTCACTTCATTCCATAATGCTCATAATGGATAAGTGTCCCTGTCACAAAGCTGTCCTGTGAGCCCTGGCCCTAGCTCCGGCCTGGCGAGTGCCCAGGGAAAGACTGGTGGCCCCTGCAGAAGTTCACAGCCCACAGCTTCTGGAGCTGTCTGATGCATTTCACAAGCACTCCACTGACTTAAAATTCTTCTTTTTTTTTAATTAAACTACATTAATTTAGTTCATATTAACAGTATTGCTGCAATTTTCTACAGCCATAAATAAAGCATTTTAATTATACAGTTTTATACACCATGAATACAGAAATAACCACAAGTCAAGGAATACACTTTATATCATCTGGAAGCCAATTCATTAGTATTGTTTTCGAGTGGTTGCTATAAATTGCCTTCTAGATACCCTGCTTTCAGACTTCTACTTTCTTTCAGTGCATGCGGAACAAAGGATAAAATCTGAACCATGCACTTGGTACATTTAGAGTGGGTGGAATCTGCACCTGCTATGCAGAAGTTTGCATTGTTTTAGTGAGTCAACATGCAGACACTGTAAATTAAGGGTGTATTACTTAACCGTAATAGATGTATTTATAAACGTGGAAACATTCCTAGACATTTTCCAGAGGAAGAGTCATCCACTGCAATCCTATCTAAAAGCATCACTTGGAATTTGAAGCTAATATTGCTAGGCGTTGTACAGCCATGTAAGATGGCCAAAACAGAAGAATTAGTTGAGTTTGGTCCAGTGTAAATGCATTATAAGGTCCAAACTAGGAAATGAGATCATTGCTGTATTCCTGGAGAGGCTTTCCAGCCATCCTGAAAATATTCCCACATTTGTTTTTGAAGATAAATTACAACGGGTGCAACAACATCTCAGGGAAGTCCTGTAGACTTATGAAATGCTGTACTGCACGTGGACTACAGGACCACTACCAGTCAAGTCAAGCAGCACCTTCCAAAGAAAGACGGTCTGATGCTCCATGCAGTATGGTCTGCGATGGAGGCAAAATTGCAGCAACTGCTCAGGCTCATCCGTCAGGATTGTTCTCACAGCTGGACAGATTGCTGGACTATGGCCCACTTAGAGGAAGGGTGAATGATGGAACATAATACAAGAGCTGCCACTCTTCGCATTAACCAAACATAGCCTTGCTGGGAAGTCATTCTGGGGAAACCAGTCATTTCAGTATGACAATTCCTAGAGCATCGCTGTCACAAGGATTTCTCTTTCTGGTAAACAATATTCAGCAGTAAAAGCCAGAGAAAGATCTGCAGGCAGGAATTAGGGTCTACTATGTACGTGTACAAAATGGAAAAGTGGTTTGTTCTGTGTCTCTTTCAGATTACTCAAGCTGAGAGGTTTTTGGTTTAACTGTTATTTTTAAATCTGTAAAACGTTTCAGTATTCATCAGAATATTGAGATTTTATTGGTACTTTATACATTTGGCTCACAGACTCCGGAGGCACTGTCAAGAGCCTATTTTTTTTTCCATCACAGCTCTGAAGCTTTTACAGCTGCTTCCTCTACTATGCACTTTATGTTTTGTACACACTTCAATTTGACAAAGTAACTGGAAAGCAAATCATAAACAAATATATAAAATTGGCAAAATTTGTCAATAAATGTAAGAGTTTGGTTTGGAGGAAAAATAGATCTTCTAGATTTTTCTTTATGCATTCAGTGAGCTGTAGGGATCTTAAAAGCCATGAGAGTTGGCAAAAACTAAGAAAGGCTGTCAGACATGCAGACTTCAACCTTGACAGCATATCAGGATCCAGACTTGCAGTCCAGATACAAGTACATAAAAAGACTCTCAAGAGTACAAAAGCCAGCAGTTCTTAATATTAATGAGGATTTTCTACTGTAATGTAGGATTAAGTGACCTTTTTAGTGCAGAATTTATAATATAAACAAAAAAAGTCACCTAATATAATATTGAAAAATAAAAGGATAAAATACATTATATCCTCAAAATGCTAACACTTATTATAGGATTTACCTTATTTATATAAAATCCATGAGGCTGTTTCAAGCTGTCCATCCTGTCTGCTTTCCCCTTACCAACAAAGACAGACAGACACCTGCTTAATGACTGTTTCATCACACCCGTCTTGGATATTTCTCCATAGGATAGGGTGAACCGCACTCTGGAGGCATTTATAGGTTACTGGGATACACCAAACAAGTATCTCAAACCAGCTGAATGACTTTTAAATTACCTTATTTTCATTAAGATGAGATGAATTTGCTTTCACACTCCTTTTCCAAATACAGTTCTAAACTCCTTTTCTTCCCTTCAGCTTATTACCTTACTTCCGTGAAGAGAAATACACGTGGTTTATGCACAAGTAGTATCTTCTGCAAGCTGCAACAAGAGGTGGCTTGGCACTGTAGTTTAATTGCATACTTTGCTTGACCTCCATATTTAATTTAAACAAATGGAAAATAATGGAGTTTTGTCATTCTAGATTGACCAATCTTTCGGTCTTCTAAGAGGAATACTTCCAAAGGGTAGTAACGGGAAATCAAACCTCCATCGCAAAACTTTCCGTACATCAATTCTTCCACTGACTGCACACAAATTCTACATCTAGACACATGGGTAACTCCAGTAAAGATGACTATGATGTCCTGATCTGCTTGCAATTTGCTATTATATTAGACAATAATATCACAAAGAAATTACAGCCAGTTACCACCTGCTTTGAAGACGCTGACTTATCTAGAAGCAATCTATAAGCAAAGCTTTCTACCACCTTTACTTGGCTGAATATCTTCTCTGACACTTGAACCTCCAATCTACCAAACAAGAGCCCAATTCATCAGCAGAATTCACAGCAGAGAGCATGTTGGTCTCCATAACTTTTAGGACATAAAAATTATCTCCCACGCTCAGAAAGAGCTGGTGGCTTCCCACAAAATAATGAGCTGAACTCCACATTGCAGTTTTTCTATTGACTGTCCTTAAGATTTCCTGAAACCCTGTGGTTCTGGTATGGATGGCGATGCTGCTGCGGTGCTGCAGCGCTGTGCTTGCCATGAGGATAGAGATCATTCGTTCAGGAAACTGAACTTTCTCAGGTTCACGGTGCTGAGGTGTTGCCAGCACAGCTAGAAAGAAATACAATTGATTTGAGCAGATAGTTACTAAATTACTTGGAAGCACTTGCCATAACTGATAAGAATGTACATTTTCTTTGCAGTTTTTAACTTAAAATTTATGATTAATGTTAAATAGCCTAGTGTTCAGCTTTTGCTGCAGTACGTGCAATGCTCAGCTTATTAAAATGAATGACCCCATGAAAAAGCATTAGCATTTGGCAATTTTGGGGACGTAATGAAGCATAATTAAAATTATCAAGAAATAAATTGAAAGAAAATAGTTCAATGGTCTATTTGTGAAATCCAGCAGTGTCACAGGAAGCCTGCAGAAGGTCTCAGCTCTCATGTTATTTATTCCAAACACTTCTGCAGCCCCCCCAAAGCTGGGGAACAACGACTGATATTCTGCTAAACAATATCAATTTTTCAGCTGATACCCACTAGAAGCCTGGGGGTTATGCGTAAAGGTACCTCGTACATTGATGTAAGTGATGGTAGCTGCTATGGGGCAAATGCTGCCTAATGAAAATTAGTGTGCCTGGGTTTTATCAACATTTTTACTGGAGCCAGCAACATAAATCTCTGTTTCTGTAATCGGAGCAGCTCAGTGCTGTAGCTAGTGTCTCTCCTTTCAGGATTATTTCCTAATACATTGGTGTGTTAGGCCCTGATTTATCCAACCATCATCTACTTTACTCAAGCTGAGGACTTGCTCTCCCTTTCATTTTTTCCTACGAAAGCTCTGCAGATAAGCCGTGCAGGAACCGTACAGGGAGCATATAAATAAGCACTGCAGTAAATAAGTGCTTGGCATAAAACTGTGAAGGCCCATAAAATGTGAATACAGACAGAAAAATGGCCATTATTGTTTGGCAATTCCAAAATGTAAGAAGAAATTTTTAAAAGCAGACCAGTTTGGGAAGAAATAGTTCATGAAGTATTCCCAGCATATCCGAAATTACCTGCATCATGACCAGGAGAAGAATGAAGTATGAATCTAAACTGTTTGCTCTGGCTTATTTCTAGCCTGTGCATAAGAACATACATGGCAGGAATTAATGAGGCAAGGATTTAAACTCAGCAACATATACCATTAAACACAAAAGGAGGATCAGAAATGTGTGTATGGACCTATTTGATTCAGAAAGGCTTAGATAAGTGTGCAGTTATTTTGATCATCTCACCAAAAAACAGAAGCAATACTGCTTTGCACCTACACTCATGAGTTGTCAAGTCATTCTTTACACTTAAAATTGTTCCTGGTAAAACCTCTAATGACTCTCTAAATAATATTTGGTGAAGACAAATGCTACCATTCAAGCAGAACTATAGACATCTGTGTTCATTTATGATAAACGACCTCATTTAATTTTATATATAGATGTATTAGGAAAATTCCATGTCGTTGGAAAATACAGAGAAATAATAGCCTGACACCAGAGTCAAACCCTTCTGCAGTATCATCAGCTGAGAATGCAAAGGTCACTCTCTTCTGGTATTGAGGCAAGTTTCTTATTGATTGTCTCTATGCCACCAAAAAAAAAAAAAAAAAAAAAAAAGGGAATCAGATTAAAGTAAAAAGAGTTTCTTAGTCTCAAGTAGAAATGAAAAATAGCTCTTAGGGGGAACAAAAGAAAGGCAATCAAAATTACTGCACTGTGCCAAATGCAGGCAGTTTCAGGTTGTTTTGAAAGATCCATTCACGTAATCATAAAAGATGACTTTATAGCAGAGGTACAATAATAACGTTTTGTCTAAAAATAGGTCATTAATATGAATATTAGAAGAGATTAACATTGCCACATCATTGTTTTGTTCTACTTCGGATTATTTTGTGCAAATGTCTGTTTCCAAAAAAAATAAAAAATCAAACAAAGAACTACTCTGAATGCCCAGAAAATCCTCAGAAGGAAGCTGAAACTCTCTCTCCCTGTATTTAGATAACAGGCGGGCTATCTACCTGGAGTGCTCCTCCGCTCTTCAATTGACAAAGTGCATTGAAAGGAAATCTCTGTCAACAATAAGGTAATCATCATTTGCAGGGTATCTATACTCCTGGTGAAGAGCCATCTTTCGAGAGGATTATTCTCCTGGAAGGAGGCGTAATACTGCACTATAAACTATACCATGGGACTGTTTTTTCCCCAGTCACAATCACCATTTTCATCCTAATGGTGCAAAAAGAGCCTTTCTTTGTTCTTAACAGTCATACCATTTAACTTGGATTCATACCTGTGCTTAAGGTTTAATTATACAATTATGGCAAGGCTTAAAATGACCTGCCTCTTTCAGGTGAGATAAACCCTGCCCTACTTTAAGATACATTTTCAAAGTAAACATTAACTTACTAATCAGTACCACTAACAGGACAGGAGAAGTTACTACTTAAGTCTGATTTCATAATTAACAAGGCATACCTGCACTTGCACTGAGATTTATATTTTCAGACATCTACCAACACCTAGCCCAGGATGGATACAATAATATTTCCTCTTTATTAGCTGGGGATCTAACGAGTAATGCCCAAGCTGTGTGTAAAATGTCATCAATGGGAAGTTCACTTAAGTCCTTTTTTTTTGTTGCAGGCTAAGATCTTTCAGGTATAATTAGCTTTTGAAAATTAGTCCATTAAAAACACAACATCCTCAGGATTCCAAATTATAACTGTAATGGATGTCCTGAATTTTAAATTGCCTGAAATTGCAAATAGGCAGCTAGTGGATTTTTCAGAAGTATTAATTACCTCACCCAGCCCTACGTGAATTAAGTAGCCAGTGCCTTTCAGGATCACCTATTTTTACACTGTTACAGGTTAAATTTCTATATATTTACTCCATCCAAATGCAGAAGAATATTTAGTTCAAAAAACTGTCTGCTTCTTCATTTCCAAAAATCTCCTGAATATCTAGATTTTTAGATGTTTTAATTGTATGCACTCACACTATGTGTGTGTATCCATAGTATCATTAGCTGGATTGCCAACACAACAACATAGAAATGGAATTCTACTATCTATTCCCAGTATAGTGATGTGTGTTGAAGTGTGGTATGGCACGTTGTCTTTTATTTACTGATTAACCATGGACTATTCATACTGCACAACTTGTGCCATGGTTTATTGTGTTCCATGGGAGGTACCATGAATTGTCTGAATAAAGAGCATCCAAACATAGGTACTATGACTCCTCGTGAATGCGCATTATTCACAAGCACTTCTAGTGAAAAAGCTGTGCTCAGTGATCATGTTTTCAAAGGGACTATCTCAACAAATGTTCAGCTGCCACACTGCGTAACCCTTCACAGAAGCCAGCATCTGAAAGGAGTACAAAACTATTTTGTAATCAAAGTATTAATGCTATAGCACTTGGATGATAACTGCAAAGCCCTTTCCTGCTAGCTGATGGCAGGAGGGAGATTGCAATCCTTGTCACAAAGACTTGCAACCAAAAAATTGGTCACAGGGAATTGGGAAGGGAGGGATAAAAATAAGATGGAAGGAGCACCGTTCCTGGACAGCCAAAGTCAATACTCATAGATTGCCTCCTTCTAACTTGTTAACAGACTACAAGTGTGTTCAAATACTAGAATAAGAAGGACTGGAGAACTGGCTTACCTACATTTATAAAGTACGTGTCTATTTTCTTTTTGAAAGCCCTTCAGCAGTTTTTTTAGAGGATTCAGACAGAAGAACTGTTGACAATGGGTGACTCAATGCAGAAACGCATGGTAGGCTTCTACCACGTCGTATCTCCAAAGCAATATCCATAAGCGAGGTGCTTAGCAGTGTGCTGCGAGCTGTACAGGCCCCTGCTCAAACAGGTCTGTTCCTTAGCTTTAAATAATAATTAATAATCAATAACATCTAATGAAGTCATAATAAATTGAGCTGAGCAGAAAATTCCATTTTATGGAGCATCTAGAAATTTTTGAACTTGGTTTAGTTACAATTTGATTTTTTTCCCAAATTCTCTGAAACAAAAGGGTTAATGGCTTACAAACTCCTGGCTTCTGTCCTTTGAAGGGGTTGCCAGAAGGAGAGAAGAGCAGAAACCACACAGGTCCCAGCAGAGTCGTGCATGGGTCCCATTATAACTTTGCCATAATCCAAGCATCAGAATGAAACCTCCTATTTCTCTAAATGGTAAATTCTAGTGAAGATATTTTTTCTGACTATGTGTTACAATATTATGCACGTAATTTTTGAGGGCTGAGATGTTGCTTATTATACTTCAGTCAGATAATGTTTGTTGGTATTATAAACACCTGATAACCCATCTTCTGTGATACTTGTGGACATCATTACTGTGGTTAAGTACTTATATCTGCCAAAGCTGGGTTGGAACGGTAGCTGAACAAATTATCGTTCTAGGGTGTTTATCCTGCTGCATTTAAATGACTGCAGGTTTTTTTTTGCCTGACAGCACCAGCTGGGTTGGGAATCATAATCATTGTTTATATTGCAACTTAGAATTTCTAAGTTTCAATGTGCCTGATGAAATGATTGCTCTTTCGCGAGGAGCAGAGAGGCTGCCTTCCCTTCGTGAGCTGACACAAACTCCTGTGCTCTTGCAGACCCCAGCTAATGATGCCTTGGCATTTTGTATCAAAGCTGTCTGGGATTAAGGAGTGTTGTGTTAGGATAAGCACTGCCAGCATGAAGTCGGAACGAAATTGTCTCCTCTTCTTCATGGGTTGTTCTTACCTAATGAATCAATGCATTATAATGAAACGGATCTTTTCTGATGAACTGTCTGGAAGTTTAACACTAGCAGGCCTGCTCTCCACAATGTATATCGCTATTTACACCTGTAAAAAGCAGTGTAAAATGATGACACTCCTTGTTCAACTGCCTCCAACTATGCACAGTTTTATTCGCTGCAGAGACCTCAATGAAGAATGAATCTCTCTTCTACGGGAATGTCAGAGACCACCAAGAACTACTGTGGTGGGTTGATCCTGGCTGGACGCCTGGTGCCCACCAAAGACCCAATTGCTCCCCCTCCTCAGATGGACAGAAGAGAGAAAATATATTGAAAGGCTCAGCAATTACTGTCACGAGCAAAACAGACTTGACTTGGGGATAATTCATTTAATTTATTACCAATCAAACCAGAACAGGATAATGAGGAATTAAAACTAAATCTTAAAACACCTTCTCCCCACCCCTCCCTTCTTCCTGGGATTAGCTTTACTCCCAATTTCTCTACCTCCTCCCCTCCAGCAGCACAGGGAGACCGGGAATGGGGGTTGCGGTCAGTTCATCACACGTTGTTTCTGCTGCTCCTTCCCCCTCAGGAGAACAACTCTCACATTCTTCTCCTGCTCCAGTGTTGGGGTCCCTCCCACAGGAGTCAGTCCTCCACCAAATTCTCCAACATGAGTCCTTCCCATGGGCTGCAGTTCTTCACGAACTGCTCCAGCATGGGTCCTTTCCATGGGGTCACAAGTCCTGCCAGCAAACCTGCTCCAGCCTGGCCTCCTCCCTTCATGACTCCACAGGTTCTGCCAGGAGCCTGCTCCAGTGCAGGCTTCCCACGGGGTCACAGCCTCCTTTGGGCATCCACCTGCACAGGGTCCTCCCCGGGCTGCAGGTGGATCTCTGCTCCACTGTTACCCTCCATGGCCGGAGGTAGATCTCTGCTCCACCACTGCCCTCCATGGCTGCAGGGGAATCTCTGCTCCGGCACCTGGAGCACCTCCTGCCTCTCCTTCTTCACTGTCCTTGGTATCTGCAGGGTTGCTTCTCTCACATATGCTCACTCCTCTCTCTGTCTGCAATTGCTGTTGTGCAGCAGCTTCTTCCTCTTCTTAAATATGTCATCCCAGAGGCGCTCCCACCACCACCGACCGGCTCAGCCTTGGCCAGCATTGGGTCCGTCTTGGAGCCGGCTGGCGTCGGCTCTATCGGAAACAGGGGAAGCTTCCAGCAGCTTCTCACAGAAGCTACCCCTGTAGCCCCCCTGCTACCACAATCTTGCCAGCTAATACAACTATGTATTCTTTACAAGTTGATCTATGTACAATCCTTTGAAGTTTTTTTTTTTGGTTTTTTTTTTTTTAAAGAGTATAATTCTAAGGAAAAAAAAAAGAATCTGTTTGTGAACCCACTAATGCTAAGGAAGGCTGGCTGTGAAGCTGGCATCTGCTTCTGAAATAGGACCAGCAAAATGCAGGCATGTGTTTTTCATTCTCCAAGATTAAAGGACAGCAACTTCAGCCTTTTATATCAGTGGTAACAAAGCCTGGCCAGGGAGCGGAGGAAACCGTTGTTATAAGGACTTTTTTTTCTCAGATAAGAACTGTCCCAGGAGCAGCACTGAAGACACGGAGCTGCTCTCTATCTCACTGAAAACAATATTTTTCTGATGTGCCTTCTATTCCCCCCCACCCCGGCATGGTTAACTGAGGAGTCATAATCCAACAGTAAACGTAGGCTGTTGACTTCATCAGGACAAGGTCCCCATGCTATATTAGATGTGGCTGAAAAGCAGCATGCTGAAGTCCAGGCAAATCTATTGAACTTAGTAAGGTCATGAGAACATAAAAACATACAAATAAAATCAGAATTAAGCCTCAAACCCAGAGTGAGATAATAAATTCAAATTTTTGCAAGTGACTTCTTAGGCAGAGTCCTTTTGCACTCCATAGAATCTTTTTTTCCAAACATGCAAAAGGAGAATGTATTATCAACACAGCTTCATTAGTTAGGTGTAGAAATTATAATTTGTTTCCTTATGGAAACGTGAACAAATGTAAAATCTGTATTTAAAACTTTAATATCCATGTGCATTTTGGAGACAAAATAGCAAAGTTCAAATAAATCAGGGGCATAATAAAGTAATTTTCTTGACTGACTAGACATTCAGGCTGCTGAGGCAAGAGACAGTCATTCCTACTACTGCTGTAGCCATCTGTTTCCCCATGTCTCAGAGCAAGAATAGTGCCTGATTAATGCACTTCATGCAAAAGCATAGACTTTACAAGAAGTGACCTGTAATTATTTATGAATAATTGTCTAGTGAAGAAATTAATCAATCTATTAATGTGAAGAAAGTATCACTAACAACATTGGTCAGATCAAAAATGAAGGCTACGTGCATCTTTTCCAACCCTAAAGACATAGGGCAGCATATAATGTCTGTGCTCCAGTGGGCTTAACATTACTTGCGAACCACTGAGACTACCTCAGAGAGTACACTCAAGACTACTACTACAGGTAGTGTTCCATCAATAGTTAACTTTCTTTTTTGTGGACAAAGGTACTTTAAAACAAATAACTTTCCAGTGCAAACCATGCACAAGACCTATGCACAGAGCCCAGTACTGATGCAGGGAAGAGCAGTGAAAAGCATCCCTTTCCTTCCTGCAGCATGAGCAGTGGCCATTGCCCATGCTGTGGTGCATGAAACACAGCCTTGGAATCATTCCTGTTTTGTTCTTCCAGTGAAGCAGTGTACCAATGGGCACATGGAGAAATAAGGAAACAGAACAGGATATAAAGGTATTTGTGCAAGGCTTCATCTTTTCAGTTGTAGAGCATTCTCTCAGTAACAAGGATATCATAGAATCATAGAATCACAGAATGGTTTGGGTTGGAAAGGACCTTAAAGATCATTGAGTTCCAACCCCCCTGCCATGGGCAGGGACACCCTCCACTAGACCAGGTTGCCCAAAGCCTCATCCAGCCTGGCCTTGAACCCCTCCAGGGATGGGGCATCCACAGCTTCTCTGGGCAACCTGGGCCACTGCCTCACCACCGCACAGTGAAAAATTTCTTCCTAATATCTCATCTAAATCTCCCTTCTTTCAGCTTATAACCATTACCCCTCGTCCTGTCACTACACTCCCTAATAAAGCGTTTCCCCATCTCTCCTGTAGCCCCCTCTCAGCACTGGAAGCTGCTCTAAAGTCTCCCTGGAGCCTTCTCTTCTCCAGGCTGAACAACCCCAATTCTCTCAGCCTGTCCTCATAGGGGAGGTGCTCCAGCCCTCTGATTAATTTCGTAGCTCTCCTTTGGACTCTCTTCAACAGGTCCAGGTCTTTTTTATGTTGGGGGCCCCACATATTCAAGGAGATGGACAACAAATGCAGGGTCAGCAAAAGAGGGGGGAGAGGGAAATAGGAGAAAAGGAAAGGCAATGTGTTGTAGTGTTCATACAGTAATTTCAATGACTGATAAAAACTCTCTCAATCAAACCAATATCTGCAGTTATTGTGATAGACTATGACAGTATTTGTGGCATTACCCAATTAATTGTTCACAAGTCATTAATGTAGCTGATTAATGGTGGTACATTTTGCTGTTCCTGAGACTGCTAATGCGTCAGGGTGGCTTACATCAACTCCGTCGCACTACACCCAGGCCTGCCTAGCTGTGGTAGTTCAGAACTGTCCAACCTGTCCAACAAGGATTGCCAAAGGGCATCAGCAAGAGTTATAACTGCACCGACATCCATAGACCAACCTGGAATATCACGCAACTGTCTTGAAGCCAAAATAGCCATGCGTATTTACTCTTATTCTATTTGAAGGGAAATTCAAGGTCACCCTGCAGGAGATGTCGTCCTGACCAGTAGGTACAAATGGATCTATCAGACACCCTATCATTTCTTGTGTGGTGATATCAGATTGGGGAAAAAAAACCTGGGAGAATAACTTGGAAAGATGGAAACTGAGTCCTTCCCTAGGAGAGTTTCATCTTGGCACAGTCAGAGCTGATGGCATTTGGAGAGAGAACATAGACTGGATCCCAACTAGAAGCTCGATAATGTGGACAAAAGGTAATAAATTTTTGCATAGTATAAATATACTCAAGGTAACAAAACAATCGTCTCATTCCTTTTTTCTCCTTCTCGCCCTACCAGCAATCTGCCATTAGGTGACAACTGTTTTTTCTAATATCTAGGTTTAAGCAGTAACTCATTTTCTTCACAGCTTTGGCCAGCCTCCCAAAACTTCCAATTAATTCCAAATATAGCATTCGCTTGAGTAGCACGAAAACTTCTTACAGGGGTTTGAGTATATTAAGTTGCTGTACACAAGTCAAAGAGTCCACAGACAGCAGTATCTTTCAAATGCAATCCAGCTGGGTGAGAATTGAATCGGCAAACTAGAATCCAGGTGGTCTATATCCTCCCATCTCTGACTGAGCTATAATTTTCTCTACTAACTGTTCCTTGAAGTCAGACTTTTAGAGAAGTTTTGCAATGGCTGAGTAAAAATGCTACAAAGTGTAATGAAGCTGAACCCAGAACAGTAAGTAAGAGTTAAGTAGGACTCTGTGAAAAAAAATATAAGCATAGACAATTGAGCAGATGACATTCACTTGCCCGTTTCAAAGGATACTCCAGAGTGTAAGTCTCTGTTGCATCCATTTGAACACTGGTACAAGATTCTTCAGGCAAGATAAGCTATACATGCTCATAATTTATTGGTTAGGATGAAAAATGAATTCCCCAAACACCCCAAACTCTGGGGATAGTCCATTCAGGGAATTTTGGTTGGGATCAGAAGTAATACATCATCAGCTAGACATTCCAAGGCACGTATTTCTTTACAGCATTTAATGCAACCTTCAGCATTTGTTGCAATTTTTTGCAACTGTGGCTTTTTTTTTTCTCCTCTTACAATTCATATCAGTAAATCTTTGTTTTAGCAGACTATAAAAGTGACAATTTTCCTTTTACTGTCAGATACAGAAAAATTATATGCAAAATAATGCTCTTCCAATTCATTCATTTTTTTTCTGCTGTATTATCTCAATTCTTCTGCTTTTATGCTTTATGAAAACTGCAGAAAGAAATCAACATATACTGCAAGTTTAGCTGCGCTAATCTTTTATTGTGCTGTGTTGCTTTAGTGAATTTCAGCAAGGAAACATTAAAGTCTTTCTATCAAGCAATGGTCCTTAGGTTTCATTTCAAGTTGGTTACAAGGCCAGTAGAGTTGCAGAGGTGTTTTAAAGCCTTTCCCTGTAAAAACAAGAGAAGACTAGCTCTTCCACAACTAATGGCCCAGCTAAGATATTATCCAACAATCATATAAAACTCAGAGGATTCATTTACTTTTAGACACCATGGGCCCTGAAGGATTCATTTGCTAACTAGCTCATGGAAATAATTAACGCTAGAGGTCATGTGATCTTTACATTAAAATGTCAGAAAAATAATTTCCTGGGAATCTCATTAGCACAAAACAAAAAAGTACACAATATAGCCACCCACATTTTTCCAGCCCAGGCTTTCATTAAAATGTTTAAATATTTATTTATGTTTGAGTATATCTAAAAATGTGAATTAATATTTAATTTTACAAGGTATTTTATTACCATACTTGCAGATTATTTAATAGAAAAACAAGTAGATCATTCCAATGGTTGCTAATCAGCTAAATCTTTCCAACTCGCTCAAAAGACGGAGAAGAAAACATGAGATGTTCCCTATTACATACAGAAGGAATGTGACAATTCCTTTCAGCCTCAACAAGACTTTTGAAACGAGTTCAATAGCTCATGCACGCGTTCCTTAAGGAGAAGCCATCAGGAGGTGCAACCATGCCAGGCATCCAGGCGCTTTACTGTGTGCGGTGTGCGCTATTATAAATGGCCATCTTTAAAGCTGTGAAGTCAAGAACTCCAATGTTATGAAATGCCAGAGTGAAGTCTGTAGTGCCAGTTTTATCTGAACCCACTGTTTGGGTGTATTACGCTATACTCTTTAATTACATAAGCACATATTGTTTTTCCAACCGAATGCCTGCCTCAGGGCACAATATGGATGTGGCTCACTTGCTGAGCAGCTAGTCAATACTTCGTGTTACCCTTGTTGTTTGAAGTGCTTTATTTACTGCATGCCAGTCAAATCCAGCTCCAAAAACTGGCATTACTTTCCCCACAGGTTTTTCTATGGTGCTCTTCGGTACAGCATTTGCTTATTTCAGAAATATTAATTATATTATTTTTGCAATGTGTCTGAAAAATGAGAGGATACTACTTACAGATCACAGGCTTGAACTCGGAAGGAACTTTCTAGTTTCTAAGTCATGTTGTTTCAATTCTGACCACCTAGGGGAGGCAAGAAGAAGAGAGAATGCTACCCCAGGACCAGACGACTATTTACCAAGCACACAGGTTCAATTCACTGTAGCTTATGATACTGTTTGGCTATTTCCAGTTTCTGCTTGTTCCTCTTGAGTCAACATTATGATATATCTTCCTGCCCTGTTTTTTACCCAGCTGTGTCCAATTCCCTCCTGCTATACTCCTGTCTCCAGTTTAGCTTTCAGTTGGTTCTTGCTCTGGCCTAATCTGTTGTCATTAATTGCTGCTCCTATCTTGCTTCAATTCATATATTATGAATTATGAATAAATAAAGGCACCTTGAACACGAAAGGAAACTCTCACAAATTACAATCACAGTCTCATGGGTGCATAGATGTTATTATCAGGAAACAGAATTTTTGCTTTTTAACAAGAATAGCTCCCATAAGTTAAGCATTTGATACACATAGCAAATGTTAGCATACCTTCAAGTGGCTACAATTGTTACGACGATGAACATCTTACTCTCCCCCAATATGTGGAACTACACACAAATACCTTTATACAGAATTTGCTGGGATTCAAGAAGACAACATTGGCTTGAGTACAGTCTAGAAAAAAAATGCAAGTATTAAGGAAATACTTGTTCGTTGCAAGTTATTATGCCTCTTTTACATGACATAACTCAATAATGAATCACTACAGAATCCTGATCACATCTACTTACCATATTCATATACACTCATCAAATTATATTTCAATTTGATGTAATTAAAATGTTTCGCATTATTATGCTTTTTAAAAATGGTGTCAAGATGAAAACTACCAATCTGTAATGTCAAATCTAGTCCCAAGATCGCAGTGCTATTTCCAAGTTTTTTTCAGAACCATTTTCTGTGGAGCTCCAGTAAATTATTTCAAACTCAAATGGGAAACTCGCTGTACTTGTACTAACATTTTAAGGGTGTAAACCCCAGCAGCCTTCAGAGCAGAGCCATTAAGCTTTGAAGCTTTAAATAGTAAATAAATGTTAGTGTCATAAAACAAGTGTATGCACAGGGAAAACCACAGTTCCAGGTAATACCAAGAATTAAGGTAAGAGACGGCGAGCTGATGGATGACAGTAATGCTTTGGCAACTTTGGAAATAACATGAGACTTAAAAATTTCTTGAGAATATACCATGAAAACAAATCAGAGATTAAACCTCTGTGGATTTCTCACCCACAACTTCAGGCATTCCATAATGGCAATAAAAATGAAAAAAAAAAACTTTAGTGATATGGAAAATACTGTTTCTGCATCCAATCTTCATCAAATTGATCTGCAGCCTGATGGGCTGAGGCAGAGTTACAGGCAAAGACTGTGGTTAGCCAGTACTTTCCCCAAAAGACCAAAATGGACTAACGAGTTGCTGTGGTGCCTTACATTTGCAAAACTCACTCTGTAAGAGTTCTGATGTCAAAAAGAAACCCTTAGCAAAAGGTCACAAAGATCAGTGAGGACAACTAAGCCAAGGAGATCACAGTAGTAGGAGAAAATGTTAGGATAAATTGGGAAGAGAAGCAGCTGTCATAATCATATCTAGGTGAGGAAAGTTTACTGTCAGAGCAGTGAATCAAATGTTTGTTATTCCATATATTATAAAAAGAGGACTATCTATGTATTAGGATGCCACACAAAAAAAAAGAAAAAAAAATGCAGTGTAGTTTTTTATATTGGGAATAAATGGAACAATATTTACAATGAGGCATTTTTAATTTTGTTTTACAATGTCATTAATTGAAAAAAACAATATCTGTCTACAGGCAGAACTATTGCTTAGAGAGTCAATGTGAGATGGAAAGGGGTAAGGTTCTTACTGAGGAACAGCGCAAGCTGATGGCCATAATAGCTCCTTTACTATCCTTTAAAAAAGTGTGATTTGACTGCAGAAACATCTGAAAAAACCTTCACTAGGGGCTTGTTCTCAGTGCTGCCAGTCTTATGAAGTAACAGTGACAGATCGTTGACAGTAATACTTCATAAACTCCTTGCTGTGGTCTTGCAACCTAAAAAGTAGAACGTGATCTACAGAAACACCAACAATAAGAAGGAATTTTATTTTCTAGCCATTGTTATTTAAAAAGGATCCCACTGCCCGCAGACCTTGAGCCAACCTCATCTTTCCAGTTGTGCTTATCCACCAAGAAACAGGCTGCAAGGTCGTAAAACAATATGCGCGATTCCCTCTAGGAAAGTAGAGCTGTCCGTGTTGAAATTAAACTATTCATTTCGCAATGCACAGCCTCTGAAGTATAAGAGAAACTAACAGATTCAGACAGCACTGTTGGGTATTCCAGATTGCACTCCGCCACTGTCGCCTTTCTGCCCGTTTGTCCTCAAAGAAAATGCGGCCGCAGCCACCAGCGTGTAAGATGGCTTCTCCTAAAGGCTCTCAGACATAAGCAAGCTTAATCAAGAGAAGTGTGAAATCACAGCAAAGCCAGTGCTTCCTGTTTTGCAGATGGTGAGCTGCCAGAAAGGATCAGCCCAGACTTTAATTGCAAGGCTGATGAGAAAGGCAGGCAAGATGGGAAGGTACGTGTTATGGTGTGGGCAGACCATTACACAACAGCGAGGCTGGTGCACACGTGGTCCCGTATGAATCCGCATGCACTGAAAAAGATGGCACCATCCACGTTCTTCCACACTCCAGAAACAGAGAGATTAAATACCCCAATTGTTTGCCCTCCACACGGGATGATGAAGGTTCAGTTCACTGAGATGGCCGCTAACGACTGGGGGGTGACCTGGCTGAAGTAACAACTACAGTATGTTTCATTTCCTTTAGGATGGGCAGATCAGCGATGAACACAGGAAACAATACCAACAGCAAGGAACATCATCTGCAGTACCAACAAAAGGTGGCAGCTGCCTCTTGCCTGCCTGCAATCTGCTTTACATTCACCGGGCCAAACTGTTTTATTGCACTAGTCACTACCTCACCAATATAAGGCAAACTTCTGAACAAGAATCTGGTAAGATTATTACTTAAAAATGAAATGCAACTCCTTTTTTAACTTGTCCCAGGAAGATGCAGAGTTAGTCAGGTGTGCGTACAGACATACGCTAATACATATACTTGTATATATTTAATACTCATGCGCTAGACACACATGTACGTATTCTCATAACGGAACACACTTTTTTTCTTTAGGAATAGATTTTACCCTAAGGCAAGAAAAAAATAAAATTTCAAAGAAGCAATTGTGACTTGTAGAGCTGTGTGCTTCTAATCCTTGTCTTTCTTTTCTACATGGGTGGTAGCACAAAGTTGTGCTTGTACCTCCCTGGAGCAAGAAGGTATCCCTGAGTCTACTTTTCTTTAATGCTGAAAGAATTACAGAAATATGATACCAATTGCCTGTTGCTGAAACAGGCAGAAAGGAAGTCAATAATCACCAAAATAGTTGACTGAAGTATAAAATCCATACTTAACTGAAGAAGTGGACAAAAATGCCTGAAGTATGACGACCTTGATGTTTGCACTGCAAAAAATCAACTTCACAACCTAAGTGCTAGGAAATCAAAGTTTTCATCGTCTAACAAAAAGATGCCAATGTGTGAAACAAAAAGTTTTCTGGAAATGGCTGCAGGCACTAGGCATCTAGCTGTCTCTATGGGTTTTCTATATGAGTCTATATTCTATATGTGTTATATTACATGGGGTTTTTATTTCTATAATGCAAAAGGAAGGATATCATGCATAGCTATTTATAAATGCCACAAATTTAAGTGATTGTTCTTATATCCTAGCTTCAGAAGAAAACACCCCAAAAAACCCCATAAAATAAGTCAACTAGATTATCGTGGTGGTTTAACCCCAGCCCACCAAAAGCACCACACAGCCACCTGCTCGCTCAGCCCTGGTGGGATGGAAGAGAGAATTGGAAGAGTAAAAATGAGAAAACTCATGGGTTGAGAAAATTACTGTTTAATAGGTAAAGCAAAAGCCACATGCACAAGCAAAGCAAAACAAGGAATTCATTCACTACTTGCCATTGGCAGGCAGGTGTATCCCTTTGGTCAGTTGGGGTCAGCTGTCCCAGCTGTGTCCCCTCCCAGGTTCACGTGCACCCCCAGCCTGCTCACTGGCAGTATGACAGGAGAAGCACAAAAGGCCTTGATGCTGTGTAAGCGCTGCTCAGCAATAATGAAAAACATCCTGTATTATCAACACTGCTTTCAGCACAAATCTAAAACATAGCCCCACACTAGCTACTGCAATGAAAGTTAACTCTATCTTAGCCAAAACCAGCAAAATCGTGCCAATATTTTGTACCAGAACACATTACTTGAAGAGCAGCAGAGGAAGTGAAATACTCAAAATCTTTGCAACATAAAGGAGATTATCTCCAAATAGAATACATTTCATACATTTCCAAAAAGAATCTCTCTCTCTACGAAGACAGAGTGGAAGCTTGTAATACCTGAATAGAGTTCATATTTATTTGAGGATTTGGGCCTACTCATACTAGGGCTAGGAAATATTAACCAATACCACCTTTTAAAAACATAATCCTCTATTATAATTGTTGGGTTTTTTCAGTGTATACAAAGAAGAGGATCAGTATTTCTGGAAAGGACTGCTTACTGAGAATTCAGCAATGTACCTTCATAAACTTTAGACCTGATTTTTTCAGTAAACAGTCTACAAATTCAACCTGAGTCCCAGTAATAGAATAATGTCTTGGACCAAGTAAAATGAAAAATAATAGAAATGTTAGAAGGCATCTTTTTCACTATTGCTTTTTTGGAACTTGAACACAGGACAGGTCATTCTCATCTCTATGCTTACAGAGTCATAATTTTTTTTTTCAGCATACATTCTATGCTTTGATGTAGACCATGGGATCTCACCATTATAGCTTTGTCACTGTCATAAATGGCAATATTTTTTATGCCTGAATCTGAAAAGTGCCCCAAAGCCTACAGAATATTTGAAAAAAAATATTTCAAGATCCTTGGAACAAAAGTGCTTCTTTAATATTTCAATAGGGTATTTCAGTAGAAAGCAGAATATCGTCTCTACAGCCCAAGATGTGGAATGCATTTCAAAATTTGCATCATATTAGACAATACTTGCAAGTCTGTGGGGAAAACTAATGGATTTCATGGTGTAGCTGGAAGCAAGAATCCGTTTGGACCTTGCATTTGCAAGTTCTGACCACAATTTTGTCATAACAGGAAACTACAGCTTAGAAAACTATTCATGTTTCTGGTTGTGTGCATTACCCAAACTTAATTTTAGTTTTCTCCCAGAATGCACATATGGACTAATGGATAATCAGCTGGCCAGACTTCATTATGAAATAGTATGTAAATCACTTTGTAAAATTCTTATACCTTAGCTCCTTTTCCTGCTTGTCAAAGAGGAAAGAATGTTCTGCACTAGTATTTACATCTCTCAGACATATTTTACGATTGTCTGTTTGATTTAATCCTTCTGTGATTACTAGCTAACATGGACTTTTAACAAGGAATAAAAATAAAGTTTGAAAGCAAACTCTGGGAATTTGTTAATGAAAAATCTGCTTTAAAATCGAAAAACAGCTGTTTCTAAAACATGTGGAAGTATAGAGGCACCTTCATCTACAAGTTTTAACTGTACCCAGACACATCTATAATGCGCAGCTGCTTTTCTGTTCGCAACACTAATGCAAACAAAAAATTTGCAAGGCCGGTAAGCCTGACTGAGTAAGATGATGTTACACTTGACACACTGCATGCTAAATCTTGAACAGAACCTGCTTCCCAACAGGGATGCAAACACCAGTAATCGAAACACATACATTTGTAGAGGCTTGTAGACTTAGTACGCTAAGCTTGGTGATTGCTGGCTAAAGCTCGCAGCAGGTAGCAAGATCCTGGAGAAACTCTTCTGGGGTGTCTCACAGCCCCTTTGCATGTTCACTGTTTAAACAGTCAAGACTAAGGACAGGAATAGTGAGACGACAGTATCTCTTCTTCCAGCCCAATATGAATCCACATTCCTAGGACTAAAACTGGCCTCCAGAGAAGAGGTCATGAAATACAGAATGAAGATTTTCCTGCTACGTTACAGTTAATTCCTGGGGAAAAGAAATTGAAGCCATACAAAACAGTAATAGCAATTGGGACATGTTTGTGACTACAGTTGAAGCGCAGGCTGTGAAAGCAGCTATTCAAAGTGATTCAGGCCAAATTTGCCCATACTTTTCCCTAAATTTAGGAATAACCCTTTATTAGATTAAGTAGAAAAGGAACAACAGAATACAAATGACAGCACTGAAAGGAAAAACTGTCAGTCAGCAGTCCACATCGATCAAAAGGACAGCTCAGTCAGAGATTCAGCAGATGAGACTATGATCCTTTTGTTCTCGTTTTTCCCTCTCAATTCTTTTCCACAGCATCTCATTGCAAATAACTATGATCCATAATTAGCTTTTGATTACATTACCAGAAAGGATAATTAAACTATCAGGATGTATCCTTCTATAAAAAGTTTTTCAAATCATGCTGTGACATTCTCTGGCTATCCAGAAATTTTTCTTTGGCTTCTCAGTATCAGTCAATGTTTGTTGATTTCCATAATTCTGACTGTGAAGAAATCACCCGCTTTTGGGAAAGAAAGTCAGATTTAACTTGAACTACCTATGTACAGGTCTGCAGAGTCTTCTTCTGAAAGGCCTAAGTCTAAATCTACCATGAGTTATT
This sequence comes from Pterocles gutturalis, assembly GCF_000699245.1. NCBI lineage: Eukaryota > Metazoa > Chordata > Aves > Pterocliformes > Pteroclidae > Pterocles > Pterocles gutturalis. The sequence continues at coordinate 27,268 of NW_010120657.1, forward strand.
AACAGTGAGCATTATTCTGAGACACAGAAAATGTTGAGTTACCAAACAATCTACCTGGAAGCAGGTGAGCAACCAGCCACCTCACACCACTGGCACCTGACCAGGCATGCGCGAGTCACCACTAATGTGCTGATAAAACGTTAACAACACAAAGTTCAAGAGAAGTTTGGTGCGTAGTGCTAGAGAAAAGCGCGGTAGAAAACCATCGCTGACACCCCTAGCTGCCATCCCCTCCCTCCTCTTGGTATTTAGCCAACACACAGGGCACTTTTAAGAAACCGTATATATAAAGCAAATGTTCTGACGCAAACACAGATTTTTCAGAAATACACGGCATTGTCAGCTGGCTATGGCTTCAGCTCAGAGTCACTGTGAAAAGAACATGTCACCTGCATTAGAACTGGATGAGGAGATTAAAGAAAAGTATTAATAAAAATGATCCTCTCACAGAGGATCTTACAGCAAAGAAAAACCTTAGCGTCCCCTGCCACAGCCACAGCCTGCTTGACCTCCCTGAACATCATACTTCAACAGGCAGTGCAACATTTTTAAGGAGACCCAACTGTGTAACTCGGTTTAAGTTCCTAGAGATACAACCTAGAAGATGGGAGCCTCAGAAAAGGAAGCATAAGTGTTGTGTAAAGCAGTTTTTGGAATTTACTAACTCCAGCCTGTGTCAGAGACTGAAACAGCATCAAACGTGAGTGAAGGAGTTACGGAAATTGTGCTTCTGCCTGTCTGTGGAATATAAGCTTACAAGCTGGTGACACAGCAGTACCCACCATAGCCCGGCCTGCTAGCAAGATCCTGGAGAAACACTGCTGGGGTGCCTCACGACCCCTTTGTGCATTCACAGTTTAAACAGTCCAGATTAAGGATGGGAATAGTGAGATGACAGTATCTCCTCTTCTGTCCCAGTATGAATCCATATTCATAGAATCATAAAATCACTAAGGTTGGAAAAGACCTCAAGGATCATCAAGTCCTACAGAATCTATACCACCGAACAGGAACTGGGCTGTAGGGTCAAGTATTGCTGGAAGATTAAGGTATAACTTTATTTAAAAGAGGAAAAATATTTTATTTTAATTGAACTAGTTTGTTCATTCCCCTGCAAAACTGCTTTACTGACTCATCAGGACTTCCTTGTCACTGAACCGTGTATTGTCCAGTTAACAATAAATAAGGCTTAGCTCACACAAGTGTTAGGAGGAGTTATTTGTACATATCAAGGGGAAAACAGACTTCATAAGATGGATTTACCGACTTTATTTAGCATTAGCATACACTAGGACAACTGAGAATGACTATGCATACAATGCGTTGCATTCAATTAATTAACCTGAGAACAGATCTTGATTTTCACAGAACTTAGGTATCAGCCCATGAAATTACTGGCACTGATGTTGTTTATGATATCCCATATTTGCAATCGTTATGAAAACAACAGGTACAATGGATAAGCATTTTCAGTGTTACAAGTGTGACAGATGGCATTTAAAGGTAAAATAAATAAATAAAAGGCACCACTTCTGATTCGGGAAATATTTGATCTCCAGTGTTCCTGCATTCAGCAAGTTCCACATTACTGGAAACTCAGATGAACTCAGGGAAAGTATTTTTATACATTATATCCTGCCTTACCCATACATCTATGATTCGTCTAGATGGCTCTTCAGTCCAATTCAGCGCAGTTATTCATATTAATTTGCCCTTTGAGTATCATCAGCATGTCTGAGTACAAGTATCTAGCCTATAGATGAACTTTACATTGAATATTCCTGGGTGATACATGCTATTTAGCCATCTCCGACTGACCACTTACACCACTGAAAGCCCACTGATACCAATGGACCTATATTTGAAAGGAACTAGGAAGAGAGTGAGAGACCAAAAGAACACTATTGGAATAATATTTTTTTTCATCATAGTGCATCTCCTCTGAGTGCTCATATGATCATTTCACTTCCCTCCAAACACAGTAATAAATAGCTCACAGCATCACAGAGATGTGCTGGGTAAATGCTGCAAGTTATGAGGCAAATTTACTGCCTCATAAACTCACAGCCAAGTAAAGCTGTCATTTGCAAGAACAATTAAGTCATCATTCTGTTCCATGGAGGGTATAAGGTATTCCCAAAACCTGTAAATTCACAGAAAAGGGAATCTGGTCATATGTTCAGAATGAATACTAACATTTTATTAACACTGAATTCACTCGCAAGCTTCAAGCCTGCATATATTTTCTTTGTTTCCCAGGATTTGCAATCTAGCCACTACCGCTTACCATGTACACTGTGAAAAGGCAGAAGAAATATAAGAGTACCCTGTGATGTTTTTGTTTTGTTGTCCGGGCCTAAAGTATACTCTTGAAGTCATACTAGTGAGATGTTGCTGAAAAGAGAGAAAACAGGATCAAAGAATAAGATAGCTATCCCTGAGCCATGTAGAAATCCGACATCTGGGGCTACTGTAAAAATTGCTAGTGTGGCCTGAAGATTTTTCAAATGGAGAGAAGATGATATTATAAAATGTTTCTGTTGCATAACATGTTTTTGCTACTCACTCATATAAACCCACAATAGGATCTTTACAGGTCGGCTTTTTAATCTTCAGGGAGCCACAAGATAAAACTTCACAAGGCACGCTTCGTGAAATGCTAGAATAATTTTGTCCTGGTTTCAGCTGGGATAGAATTAGTTTTCTTCTTAGTAGCTAGAATAGTGCTGTGTTTTGGATTCACTACAGGATTTGGTATGAGAAGAATGTTGACAATATACTGACCTTTTTTTAGTTGTTACTAAGAAATCAAGGCCTTCTCTGCTTCTCACCCCACCCCACCAGCAAGCAGGCTGGGGGTGCCCGAGATGTTTGGAGGGGACACAGCTGGGACAGCTGAGCCCAGCTGACCCAAGGGATATTCCATACCATATGGCGTCATGCTCAGCATAGAAAGCTGGGGGAAGAAGAAGGAAGGGGGAAACATTCGGAGTTACGGCATTTGGCTTCCCAAGTAACCGTTACCTGCTTTCCTGGAGATGGCTGAACACCTGCCTGCCCATGGGATTTGGTGAATGAATTCCATGTTTTGCTTTGCCTGTGCGCACAGCTTCTGCTTTACCTACTCAACTGTCTTTTTCTCACCCCATGAGTTTTCTCATTTTTACTCTCCAGATTCTCTCCCCCATCCCATCAGGGGGGAGTGAGCGAGCGGCTGTGTGGGATTTAGTGAATACTGTAGGTGCAAGGGGTACAGAAGTGTCACCTCCTGACTCTGTAGTTTCCAAGGAATGAAACATCCCCAAACAGTATGCATACGCTGCATCGGGGCAGCACACGTCATAATTTCCTTGAAAAAATTAGTCCTGTATGACCTTCACATTTGACCGCAAGAAACATGTATGTGTATGTCTTGCACACAAAACTATAGATACCTGCATTGTAGCTATCTTGCTATACATTAAGTGAAACAAATACACTTGGAAAAGACTAAAGAATGAGGCTGGATAGGGTTGTTGCACAGGAAAAAGCTGGTATAGCTAAGCCTCTCGAGACCATAGTTTCTGTCTGGGGACAAGTATTCTAAACCCAAAGCCGTACATAGTACAAATATAAATTTAATGTGGAAAATTCTTATCTAAAATCCTATAGAAAGCAACACAAGAGTCATGTTATGAACCAGATAACAGAATATACAGTATGTTTTAAACTATCATTACTGTCAGGGGAGCCACATAAATGTACTTAAAGCCAGAATAGGTCCCTTTAAATTATTAATTGTAGTTGCCTAATAATAACTTGGTGAATAAGAAGAAAAATGGTAAAAATGTACTATTAAAAACATATTAAAACAATAAAACATCTCGAGTGCACTGTACTTTACCAAGCACTTTTCTGTATAATTTATATTTTTGTACAAGTATCTTTAAGTAAAATTATACTTTTTGCCCAATTTAGTATTTATGACAGCAATTTCCAGAAAGTTGATATGTTTTGCTGAATGCTCATTTCTGAGCACCACATTGATTCTCACAGTGGAAGTAAAGAGGTCCCAGACGTTAGCTGTATCCATTCTTGACATTTCTGAGTTTCAAGAGCAAAAAGCTCATAGGTCTGTAAATGAGCTGAACCACTGAAAACTCTCGTTACACAGGGGACAAACCGTGGTAGCAAGGGGATGCTGCAGCTTTTTTTAATCCCAGGGGGAACAACGCACAAAGCCCATCAGTATCTTGACTGACAGTGGTTTAAAAGGTTGCGTGCAACTGTACAGTGATAAATGACTTCACCTCATCTCAGGGTATGAAGCAAATTCCTAAGAGAAACACATGCAAACCCTGCTATTTGTACATGGGCTTGAGAACACCTTTTTTTCAATGCACTGTTATAAGCTGTAACTTGCAGGTCTATGATAAAACAGAAGTATTTCAGGGCTTTTTCTGATCACACTATAAGCTTCTCTATGAAACATGGCTATAATGTGCAAACACAAAAACAGATAGAGAAATTGGCTTTAAGCATAATCTATACAATATGGTGTTGTAATCTGCAGCAGTAAAGATCACTGGCGAGCTTTTAAAATATTTTTTTAGAATTTCACTTTTGTGCAGCTCACTAAATTCCCACTAATTATCATGCAGTTAAAAAGTGAACAGATTGGTAATGTTATTACATTCTGGGCTCTGCTTGGAAAGAAATGGCACCATATCTCTTGTTATGTCATTAGAAATCCACTAACTGGAAAGGAAATCCTTTAAACTTACCTAACAAATAGTCTCCAACACCAAGGTATTTTCTCTTTGAATACAGAGCTTTTTCTTTTTTTTTTTTTTTTTTTTTTAACATTCCCTCTGTTATTAAATTTTACCCTTTTTCATGGTTATTCTAAATGCTCTATACAAATAAAGCAAGTCCCTTTCTTAGACGTCTGTCCTTAGTGTTTTCTAAAATTCAAATTCTATAGAAATTAAAGAACGTTTAAAAAAACATTGCTGAGAGGGTGCAACTGCTTGATTTCAGATAAAGCAAAAAACCAGCATACTCAATTTGCCTTGTGTTCATCAACTATCCTTTCACCCATGAATAAATGTATGATAACGTATATTAATTGTGAAAAATAATGCTTCAACAGAGATATCCAGATGGTACTATGGCACTTTGAGTATTCCTAATGGAATTATATGATATCTTTACCAGTATTGTGAGGGTATTTTATCCCCTTGTTTCTGCAAAAAAATACTTTTCCCCCTTCATAATATTAATAACAATAAAACATGTCTGTGAGTCCAGTTATTGCTACTTAGTAACTAGGTGAAAGGAAATTTCATTACATTTTGGCTGGACCTAAAATCTGTCATCAAATGAAACACTCTAGGAAAAATGCAATTAAAATTCCCCATGGTTCTACATATATTCAATATAAGATACTCTGATTCAAATATAATAACGACCCATCATAGCACAGATGCTCTGCAGAGTTGGTATCCTAGGTTAATTGTGTAGTTCGAGCAACCGAAAAACAACAGCTCTGAGGCTTGGAGGGGTTTTGCTCTGAGACGAAAAAAAATGAGTGGTCTCTTTTCTAGGAAAAACTGTTCCAACAAGAAGGGCATAAGGAATGTATTCGAAAGTTTGCCTCCAGTGAAAAGAAATTCCACAGGAATCAAGGAAATTCCTACAGCCAGCCAGAAGACAGCTGTCAGCAAGGATGACAGAAGGATATAAGGAATATGGGAAGAAGAATGTAATGAAAGGAAGAAGATGATACACTGAAGTTTAAGAAAAACAAAAAGATACCAGTGTCCAGATGAGATCCTAAAAAATCTAGCCTCGGCCAAGATCTTTTTCATTTTCATAAACTGAGGAGACAGAAGTGGGAACTACTAATTCCATGGAAGATAAAAGTCTCTAAAGTTTTAAAATACAAATTTCATATTTTAAAACCAAGCGAATAAAAAAGCATTTGCAGTTTTCATATTCATAGCTTTCAATGGTATAATTTTCAAGTTATACGTACCCTACAGTTAGACACAGAACACATGCTTCTTTACTTGCAGGAGAAAATCTCCCTTCAGTTTCTTTTTTTTCCTTATAACTGTGTTGCTCAGCCTTTTCAGCTGTGCTGGCTAAACTCATCAACACTCAATTAAAGAAAGATGATTAAAAGTACGAAAGTAAATTTAGATGGCAATTTCTTATCATCTTAATAAAAAACACTGTTTAATATAGTATTTTTAATTTCTTTCAAGTCCACCTTCAACTGGTCAATTTTACTGTTCTTGACTTGGTGTACACGTATGTAATAACACACTGCATACATAGTATACACAATGCATCATTTTATGGCTACTATACTTTATAGTTATTTTACTTGTATACATAAATCAGAGTAAAATCTTTCCATAAATGACTACAATGAAGCTATCAAGATGTGTATTCACCCAATAATACCTGTCAAGAAGGTATATTATTAGTATTGTCAGTACTGGCATTTTACTTCTCAGACTTTTGTTTTTTCCTTTATTAAATTTACTGGTTGTGTGAGTATCGTACAGCTCTAGGAAGTTATCTATCTCATGCAACTTAATGATTCAAACAACAAATATAGATAAGATATATGACAGATCTGGAGGGCTGACTGAAGGAGCCAGGAGTAATATAAATCAAAATCAAGATTTCTTTTACATTCAAGACAATCTCAGTATCGGAGGAAAAAGGACATAAACTACTTAGATGATATATTTTACTTGTCAAAAACAAAACCAGTAAATTCCTCAAGCTACATACGTAGTGTTTGGGGAATATATAACTACTCTGGATGGGTTGCTACCCTTTAACCAAGATAAAGCATAAATATTTGGGAATAAAACAATTTTTTTTTTTTTTATGTTGTCACCAGACCAAAGGATGATTTGGATGCTGAAATGTGTGGCTAGAACTAAGAAGCCTGCATAAATGAACAAGGAACTCCTGGACAAACTCAAAAGCAAAAAGGAAGCCTACAGAGGGTGGGAGCAGGGGCAGACAGCCTGGGAGGGAATGGAGATGAAACTGTCCAAGCAACCAGGAAAGACAGGGAGGGACTTTTTACAAGGGAGCACAGTGATAGGACAAGGAGTAATGGCTTTAAGCTGAAAGAAGGTAGATTTAGGTTAGATATTAGGTAGAAATTATTTCCTGTGCGGGTGGTGAGGCAGTGGCCCAGGTTGCCCAGAGCAGCTGTGGATGCCCCAACCCTGGAAGGGTTCAAGGCCAGGCTGGATGAGGCTTTGAGCAACCTGGGCTAGTGGGAGGTGTCCCTGCCCATGGCAGGGGGTGGAACTAGATGAGCTTTGAGGTCCCTTCCAGCTGAAACCATTCAGTGATTCTATGAGTAATGCCACAGGCAGCAAGTGCAAGCCCTTGTAAAGACCATGGATTTACACCTGCTGAATCTATTTCCCACAACAGCATTGAAGAAGCTGTGGAGGAGTTTCTTCCTAAGACTTTGTTGGTTTTAACATATTTGGTACATGTTTGTTGTCTTCCTAAAAAAAACAAAACAAAAAAAACCCAACATAAAAGATGCTAGGCAGCAATTTGTGTGGTTGGCAAGCTGTAAATCCAAGGTCCCTTGCTGGGGCTTGCTCTGCCCAACAGATCTCAGTTCCACTGCCCAGCGTCAGTTCAAACCCTCAATGAAAGCAGAAGTAACTGCTTCAGTTCTAAAAAAGAACAGAGACTGAGCTCACAGTGGTAATAAACAATAACAGCAAAAGAATGTAATTTCTAAGTGAGGCGCAGACTCCCAAGCAAGTGAGCATCCATACTCAGTATCAATTAATTTGTGTCCAGGCCCCCACACCACTTCCAAGCATGCCAGTGCACAGCCCCTTCAGCTGGGGGGACAACTTTGCTCTCTTTGCAAACATCTTCACATTCTACAGAAATTTGCAGGAGAGCCAAGAGCTTGATTCGTGTGGGTTCCAGTAAGATTTGATCTGCATCCGGCTTGCACTGTTCAAATACTTGGATGAATACAATTAATAACTTGGATCCACTATCAGTTAAATTAAAATATATAGATACAGGAAAATAAGAGAGAAGCACACAGAGGATGACAATATATATGTAAGTATTACCACCATGACAAAACCATGTAATATACCTGTTAGTGTTAACAGAAATTATTTTTTCTCTCAGAAATTCAGCCTTTCTATATGTATTGGCAAGGATGTGTTTTCCACATTAGGGTTTGAACTAACCATGCCTTTTTCAGGCTATCAGGATGAAATGAGCACTGTGAAGAGTAATCACCAAGAGTAAAGTTTAAAATATCATAAATTAAAAGCAAAAACTGTAAATGTTTAACAGAAATAACCTATAACAACAGTGTTTTTGCAAACCAAAGGAAAACACATCTTGGTACTATTTCACATGCAGATTACAGTGAGCAATCGAAAACAATTCCAAGAGAAAGACTTCACTTTTTTTTTTTTTTTTTTTCCCCCGAATTCTCTCCTTTGTCCAGTGTTATTCTCCAACAAAAGGCTCCACAGAAAGGACCCTTCCTGTCGAGGATCGCACTTCAGAGCACATTTAACTTCCACTGAAGTTAATGAGGTTTAAGCACGTGTTAAAGAGCTTTTCTGAACCACAACCAGACTCTGGAAGCAAAGCTGTGAAGTGCCTGTTTTTCAGTAACTGCGTGTGTTCGGGCCTGCATTTCACAGTCCTACTCTCTTACTATCCCCAGGAAAGCCAAATTTCAGTATTTTTGCTGGGGACTGTGTCCCCGGATGGGCAGAAATTCTGAGCAGGTTTCGAGAGGTGTTGAGGAACTCCACAAACCAGCAGCCAGCCAACAATGTTGACGCTGACTGTGAAATAAGAACTGAGGGACTTACCTCCATCTTGAAGCGCCCAAATGCTTTGGAAAATCTGGAGAGGGGCTCTGTGGGTCTGCTGGGGGTTTGTGTGGTGCCCTTCTTCGGTAGCAGGGGAGGGGCTGCGGTGCTGGTTCCTGTCAGGACCTGCTAACAAGCCCCCGGCGGCCTCCAAGGCTTTGGTAGCCGGGGGGGCGAGTTTCTACCGAGCTGGCCTCTGGGAGAAGCTGCTGGAAGTTCCCGGCTGAGCCAGTCAGTGCTTCTGAGTGACGAGGGGGCACAGAAAATGGAGGGGCGTGGGTGCGGCCCTGGGCGAAGGTACGGAAATGGGGAGCAAAGCTTTTGGGCCTGAGAAGAAGGGAAGGCTTTTAAAACCGTGACAAGGACTCAGGCTAAAAGCTTTAATTTCTGGTATAATCAAAAAGAAACAATGAAAGTATTGTCGACCAAACTGCACAGGAATCGTTGCCTTTTGGGGGGATATTGTGATTTTTTTCTCAGCTGCTTCTTCACTGTCCTTTCGCTGCAGTTTTGCTTACAGAGTCCTGGAAAACTCTTCAGATGGGGGAGTACAGGTAGATGTTCCCCATGCTTCTTGTCAGCAGGGTTCCTGTAATGCACAGGTCTCTGGCTGATGATCTAACACACACCTCAGTGACTGAGGATAAGGGACTGCGGCAGAATCTGGAAATTTCGGCCTCGAACACTCCTGGTCTCCACAAAGTCATTTAATTTGTCTTGAGCCTCTGAACCCTTTCCACAAAATAAATAATGGTCAAACCCCTGGGAGAATTAAATCCACACGCTTTCGGAGTGCTGGGATATCATGTCAATGGGCGTAGGTGGAAACATTGAAAGTAAGATGCTTTTCCTTCTTGTGTTGTTTCTTGACCCTGTGACAGATTCCATGAGCCCCTGTTTGTTACCTGCAGCTGTCATGGGGAGTACTGCAGGGATTTTCACAGAAATCAGTGAAAATTACTCTTATTAACTAGTGAATACTTTAATGATGATATTTGTAGCAGGATTTGGGTCCCTGTTAACTCTTAGAGCAGGGCTGGAAAGTTTTAGTTAGAAGGAAATAGCCGTACTTAAGAGATGTAAGAACAGTACCTCAGAAAATAATTTCATGTTAGGATGGGATTCATCTGTTTCTATGAAGACTCCAATAATGTCTTCCCTAACTCTGTTAGTAGCCCAAGTTCCTTTTTAAGTCAATGGTGATCTAGTCAATACAATTAGTGAAGTCCTTGGTATAATGCATCTCATCCTGAAACACACCTGGAATAGGGCAGAGCAGCTCCAACAACATATTTTCTACGCTGATCACTCTGGTTCAAGTGTGCACATTTATCTTTAGAAGGACTGGCGTCCCCTTACCCAAATAAGTAACTCATTTTAATTGTATTTCCTTTTTATTCATATCACACTTGTGAATTATTCCAAACTTCAGAAAAGATTGGGGAAACCTGGGAATGCAGAACTAGCCCACAACTGTATCTTTCACTTTTCTCATGGGAACTAAGAGTTTACTTTGCTTACTTCTTTTTATATTCTATTTTTTATTCTTTTCACATAAAGATAAATTGAACATTGGTCCTCAGCAGAAACTTATTAGTATGAAAAGAACTATGATGTACCAAAATAAAACAAAATGGGAATCCCATTACATTCAATTAAAGGTTTCCTGTGTCTGCTTGTATAGCAGGAGGACTGAAAAATGGACGTGAAAGTTGTTTCAAGATCTAGTTTTTATTTCGCTAAGTGGAACATATAATGATAAACAGAGAAACAAAATATTATTTTAAAGCATACTCTTTATATATACATATCTATATGCATATGTACAATATATTATGTATAATATACACATTAAGCCAGAACCTACGTTCGTTGACAATAATGTGATAGACCAAAGTTTTACATTTGGGAGACAATGCAACAACCTTTCCTTTAAAAATGAAGTGTAACTATTGTGCTACCAGGCTAACTTTTGCCCCCCAAAAATATTTTTTTTTCCTTTTCCCACATTATCAGAACTGTGTAAAAATAGCACACAATTTTTGCATGCACATTTAAAGGTACTTTTATTTCTCAGAAAAATATTAATATTAAACCTGTTCCATTGTATTCAGAGAATTTGTGACCTTACAGAAAACATTTATTCCCCCATAATGAAAAAATGGAGGGTTTCTTTGAGACTAATGCATTCTTAGCAGCAGTATTGTTTTGGGTACTTCTCTCAAAGATACTAAAGAAATGTATATTCTTTGTTGAAAAGATGTAATTCATTGCATGTGGCATCTTTTCATGGAGAGGATGCAGCACATTCCGTATCTGATATCTAAAATGGCAGACTGGCATTGTGGTAAATGGGCGCCCGAAAGCAATAGCTTCTTTGTAAAGCTATTTGTAAAATACTGCAATGGATAATTTTACTGTCTAAAAGTAGATCTGAGAAATGAATATAAATTAGTTGCCTTGAACTCTGGTATATCTTTTCACATTCATTTTCCATATGCAATATTACTAAAAGGGGAATTTTTTATTTCATTGTAAAATTTTATTTATACTGTAAAATGAATCAGGCACCGATCTGGTTGACTAAGGTAAATTCTAGATTAACACAGACACCCTATCTGAAATCACTTAATATCTCACATGGTTTATCTCGATCATAACAGACAGAGGAGCATAAGAAGACAATCTTATGCCAGATTGATATAAGACTGTCTCAGCACCTTATTTGCTAGCCTACTGTCAAGTTTCTTAACACAGTTAGAGGACATGAGCGTTCCAGAGTTTTGAATTAACTATTTCAAGAGGGATGGAGATGATCAGTATCTGGTCATCCACCTGGATGAAGCTCTTAAATAATTCAATACCTGGATTAAGTTAGATTATCAACTCCTGAGCCAAAACACCCTGCTAATCAAATCTCCTTCCTCTGCTGTGTTATTTTCTACCAGTGAAGCTCCCACACAAACTCCCATATGCTAATAAATTCATCAGTCTTGATTGAAAGAGAGTTCATGTGCTACCAGCTCTTTCTGAAGAGTGCAGCTGGTCTTCCCGCATTCATGTGGGCATAAACCAAGCCTCCTCTTGCTATTTCTGATAAATATTTATATAGCAACGTAAATTTACAGGGAATATTACCAACAGCTCAAACGTGTTCTTTGCCACAAAAAGCTTAAAACAATATCTATGCATTCTCTTTGGGACAACAATTATTAAACAATTGCAAGTAATAGTACAATATGTGAGCAGGTTATTTTTTAATGACAAATTGGTTATGAAAAGAATCATAAATTTACAAAAGATCTGGTATGATACTCGTTTAGGGATACACAACTGCTGCTTAGACCTTGTAGGCTGCCAGGTTCTAGATCAAGCCACTCATTGAAATGGAAACAGCATTCTTCTTTCGCCAAAGAGCACTCTGACAACTCAGTAGGCCTGACTGGCGTCAGCATTCCTCATGACTCTGAAGAGACCTAGCTTTTCAACTGGAAAGGAATTATCAGTAATCATGAAACAGTAGGAAAGTTTCTATTACAATGCGGGCCCATCTCTTTTTTTTTTTTTTTTGTTTTTTTTTGTTTTCCCTGACTGAAGGTGCTTACAGAAATCCTGACCATCTCAAAGCTGAAAACATTTCTTGCAGAAAGCAACATCAACCTATACAGAAATGCTCTTTGGTGGTGAAACTCTGAAACAGTTGCTAGTAAGAGAGTTAATAATACGTTTTGCTGAGTGAGAAAGATAAAAATAAATAGATTTGTATAATTAGGAATTTGCTCAGAACCATCAATATAATTTTCACAGGAGTTCTTGTTGTGGAAGAAAACTGGACAGCCTATTGGATACTGTTCTACCCCCCTGCCAGAATTCATCATATTGAAAGTTATTTGCCTGAATTATTCAGGTGTCTGTCCTTAAAATGAGTCAACTGGAGAAGTGAAAGATAAAAACACAGAGTTCCTTTACAATCAATTGCTTTTTTCCTGACTGACACCTTTTTCGTCTTTCTCTTCTCAAAAACTCAAAGTAAATATAGTTCCAAGTAAAATTCATATTTGCAGAAAGGAATGGAGACAATGGAGTTAGGATGCTTTCTGATACCTACTACTCTAGTTCCAAATACTCTGTTACTCTCAGAAATATTACACTTTCTTGGATAGTAAACATATAATAATACATTTATTTACTCTTTTGTGTGCTACAACTCCATTCCCCATCTAAGCAAAATTAGGAGTGGACTAGGAAGCAAGTTAGGACTACTGTCTGCAACATGAAGAGATGAGGAATAAACACAACCTGATCTCTTCCCACCCCCCACTTTATAGCTACCGATGAATGTATGCATGAATATGCAGAAAAAATGTGTCTTGCTGTTATCAGCTACCAAAGCTGATTCACCCCACATGCAAAGGCAGACCCAGGAAATGAATAATGAATATCAAAAATGCATTCGTTACCTTTGATCTCCCTTGGGAAACCCTCATTTCTCATTGTCTCCAGTAATCGCAGAAAATGGATTTTTTTTTCCCCCTACATAAACAATTTGTGTACTCATTCTCATTTTCATGAAATGAACAATAACAACACAAAATGCTCTGGTGAAGTTCTGCGTTAAGCCCAGGAAGCTTGTCAATGCACCATCAGCTAGTGGGCTTCTGGAAAAGGCTTACTTCATAAAGAGCAGTTTGATCACCAGTGCCAGCAACAGCCAGGCCAGGGTCTTTGCTAGGCTGAGACTGACTAAGGGCTTAGATGGCTCCTTCAATTTCCTCGGAAGAAACTTGGTAGATTGTAGCCTTTTTTCTTTGATAATTTTTGTACATGTTCCTAAAAGATTTATGGTCCTTTCTTTCTCCGTAGGAATTCAGATTTCCTTGAGATCTTTGCCTCTCGTGGAAGATACAGTGATAGGATGTAAAAGGGAAAGGTGCAGAAGCAGAGGACACCTGAATAACTTCAGTATTGGAGAGCAGCCATGGCCTGCCCTGGTACTCGTAGCGCTGTCTTACAAATTCTGCGGTGAGTGTGCAGAAATTTAATCTTTCCCAAAAAGAATTCATTAGGATTATAAACCATTTATCTGTTTCATGTCTTAGAAATTCTTATGCAATATGTAAAAAGAAGAAGAAAAAAAAAAGCTGAAACTGGAGAAATAAATTCATATATGGTTCAGGGGATTTTAATACTGATTAACTTAGGCTATGGATAGCTTGAAGTGATACAAAAAATAGGGAACAAAGCCACCCAATATTTCAAAAATATCCTTAAGTATCCAGTGAGCTGGAGGGTTATCAAAATTCATCTAGGAGGGTAAAATAAAATTATATAAATAAATGTGAAGGGGGGCATAGCCATGAAAAAATACAGATTTTGGATTTTCTGTATATTTGTGATGCACTGAATTTCATTCAGAATTAAAGATTTACACGGTAAGTCATGGAGCAGCAGTAAAATAATTATGCAAATGTCATTTCTGTCTTCATGACAAGGGTTTTCTTTAAATACGGATGTTCATTTGAGTGTTCATTTGGGCATAACACTTACATTCCACCTTTTTTCCCGGATCTACTGACTGTTGTTAGGTGGTTTGTTTGGTTTGGTT